>NC_041410.2:27983492-28283492 GCF_900747795.2 Erpetoichthys calabaricus | reverse complement strand
GTCCCTCTTGTACCATTTAGACAAACGGTCATTGAAGACTTGCACAAAAGGTCTGTCACATGTGCAATACCTCTTAAAGTGACCAAGTCATAACTGAAGAGCTGTAGATGGCATTTTGCTGGAAGGTCTAGTAAGCAGTGACAATTGTAAACCCACAAGTGAAAAAAATCTTAGGAGGAACGAGACATTACTTTGCGATGACGTAATGAAATGAGTCTGCAGTTTGACTGCAATGTTACAAGAGTCCAGTGTTCTCACCACCAAAAAAGTGCCATTTAAACATGACCGGAGTACATCACACCACATTTGACATGAACCCTAAAAATCACTTAAGATTTCTTTGAAGCGCAACGCCTCAAGTGACAGGACTGTGGAAAGTCCAAGTGCAGTTCAGTATCTGTCTAAGCTTTTAGCATGGCAGGGTTAGTTGTAGCTCGATATTGGAAAATTGAACACACGTCTTACTGTTTTTGAAAGAGAAAAGTTTGAGGTACATTTTAAAATGTAAATAGCTATATAAAAATATTGAAAGCCCAAAAAAAAAAAAAAAAAAAAAAAAAAAAAAAAAAAAAGGGGGAAAAAACCCACACAAAATGGGTATCAAAAGCAGTTCTGCATTTTTGGGTATGGGGGTCTGGGGAGATACAGCACAGACCAGTTTAAAGGAGGGGAGAAAAAAAAAAAAACCCCCAACAAAACCCACCCACACACAATTTCTTCCATTAAGACCGTATGAAGCTTAAAACCAATAGTATGGTTGGCAAGTCTTATTTGAATATCAGGTTTGTTATAAACATTAAAAACGTTCCTGTACAAAACGAACAAAATGTATTTCATGTGCAAAGGTGCGGGGGATTAAAAGGTAATTTCCTCACACAAAAAAGGAAGACTGTTTGGCGACACCTGAAGGCTACACAGCCTCAAGGTTCTCTTGCCTGCTTTCCTCTTCACTGTGGAAATAGCCTTTAACATTTTAAATTCAGATCTATACTGTAAGAGGACATACTCAACACTAAATCCAATTTACCAGGGGGGTGGGAATTGAAAATGTAACATTTAGCCAAATAAGCTCATCATAAATGCTTGAATTTGATAAATTTCTCTACAGTTTAAAGTTTCATTCTGTAGACTCTACCCTCTGGTGGGCCTCAAACAATTTGGGGGGGGGGGGGGGATTAGTCAAAGTCCATAGCACCACCTACTCATGCAAATTAAGCATGAATTTGCCAATCGGCTACAGCCAGATGCTTGCAGGTGTTGGAGTGTTTAGGTGGCAATTGGCAGGTATGACCTTGTCAACATACAGGGCTAGATTTTATAGAAGGAGTTGGATTTTGACGGACTGGGCTGAAAAGTGCCTTACAAATCTGGGAACCCTGGTTTTGAGCTTCATGGACACATCGGTTACATTTGGAAAAAGGATTGTCAAGTTTTTTTTCCGGTTCAAATGAAAGCAGTAGGTTCAAGAGAGACTCTTGATATCTCCAACAATTCAGCTAGAAAACGGTGTAACTCAAAGTTTGCCTTCTGCTCAGGTGACAGAGGTGCCAACACCTACATTTGCACCATGGAGCAGTCCCCAATTATTATTACTTTTCTAGCCAAAAGGAAGAGTATCAAGCATTGACACCTTGTAAAGTTCTATACTATAGAGATACTACAAAAAGTAGTTAACCACTGTGCCCAGGATTGAAAAAGAATTTAATGAAGACCAACCATTTTGTTTATAAAGCATTAGCAATAAAATCAAAAAGCAGTCTCCATCAGGCATTCAAAAGCTAGGGACAGCAGAATGAGGCCCAAAAATAATCAAACTCTACTGATCTGCCATTTCATCAGAACTGGGCACATGAAAAGTTTGTTTCAACAGGAATGCTTTCAGACAAGCAATGAAATCCACAGAATGGGTAGGGTGTGGGAACAGCATTCCAGTCAGGATACTGAAGACCCGGTTGGCCGAGTAGATCATGCTACGGCCTCACTTTAGATGTACTAATATACTCTGCTTACAAAAACACAAATCCACCCAATCATGGAATCGAGGAGGATAGTGTCAGGCGGCACTTGGTAGGGCAGTGTTTTCATTCATAACGTTTAATGCTGTTGCAAGTCTAACCAATGGGTTAGAGAGATGGAGGAATGGAATTAGTCTCTTTACATCAATTGCTGCCGATGCACCTTATGGAGGACCTTTGGGCTTCTTTAGTGGTCACTGCAGCCGTGTCACTTCAAGGACGACATTTGTCAACACTTCATCCTTTCGCATCCAATACATATTGCTTAGCTCCACTGCACTCTACTCATCCAATGTTGCAGGAAACCCACATGCTACACTATCCCCAGGCCAGGGTCCACCATCCGAGGCTCACCGAATCCTGCACATCCCTACTGCCACCAGTCAGACAGCTGGGTGTATTGATGGTTTCACAATCACAACATGGAGCAGGCAGAGCAACAAGTCCAACTTCTTTGCTTTTGGGGCCACTTGGAACACCACCCAAGATGGCATATACTGTATGCTGCTAAACACCAGGCCAAGTTATGACTCACCTTAAGATCATAAAAGCAAGAGGCCTAAAAAGCTACACACTTTCCAACTTGTGCCCCATGAATCAAGCCTCCCAGTCATCTCTTCTGCACACAACACTACAGCCCCTCCATCTAGCTTGTGTCATCTTCCCATTACGGTGAAAACAACCTCTACCATCATAGCTTGCCTTAATAGCCAATGTCTGGATGGTGAAGCATCCAATTTTTTAGGGAGTTTGTGGTCAGATGGCTGGTTGCACTTCATTTCCAAGCACAAAGGATACATTGTGGGGGTAGTGAAGCCTGCATTGCAACTCCTGTGGAATAAGTGCATCATCTCGGGGTTTAAGGGCAGGGTAACAAATGTGCTTTACCTCCGGTGGAATTAGTTGATGCACCAGCCCTGAGAAGAGTGGCAAAGTTGACCAAACTGTTGCAATTATACAGTTAAACATGATGGTGAACTGTACCATTACTAGATCATCCCAGGCCAAGTAGAACCTACTTGATATTCTGGGAGAATTTAGCAACCCTACAACTTCACCAATCAGAACTTAAGCTAAATTGGTTAGCTAGCCAGCCATGCATTTATCCCCTCCATGTGTAATGCAGGATCAAATTAAAAAAATTGTTAGCATTGAGACCTCAGGTGTAGCCCATAAGACCTCTGGAGTCAAATGCTTGCAGTTCTAAAAAGTTCAGGGTCTAGCCAGAAGATGAGGACTTGCTCAAATCACACTACATGGCCAGAAAAAAAAAAAAAATGTGGACACCTCTAAATGGAGTTCAGGTGTTTCAGCCTCCCACATTGCGCTTGGTTTTATGTACCCAACAACATTGTCCACGGAGATGAAATGACTAGGAGCTCTTCAGTGCAACCCATTCTCCTGCCAGAGACTTTATACAGGGCATGGTCATAGGATGCTATGAGTAAGTGTATGACATTCCTGCTCTGATGCAGCTGACCAGGGCAGAATAAGTGCTATTACTGTGAAATAGAAGCAGCGGAATGACAACAGCTCAGCCATGAAGTGGTCAACCACCCAAATTCAGAATGGGGCTGCTGAGCACTGAAGTGCATAGCAGGAAATAAAAAGGCTGCATATCTGTTGTGTCACTCAGCTCTGAAGTGCCTTTAGAAGCAACATTAGCACAGAAATGTGCAACGGGAGCATCATGAAAGCTTCCAAAGCCGAGTAGCTGCACACAAGCTCAAGATCACCACATGCAATACCAACCAACCATCAACTGGAGTTGTGTAAAGCACATCCCCAATTATTCATGCTTCAGAGTCCAATGGTGTGTACGAGGGGGGGAAATTCTCTGGAGTGATGAATCACACTTCCGCATTTTGTCCATCAGACTGCCAGATGGTGATTTGGCAGATGCCAGAACACTACCTTCTAGAGTGTATAGTGTATTGTAACATTTGGTGGAGGAGGCTAATGGTTTCAGCAGTTATTTTAGGATTTGGGCTAGAGATCTTCATTTCAGTGAAGGATACCATTAATGCCGAAACACACCAAGACTTTCCTCAAATTTGAAAGTGCATAAAATTGTCTAGTTTGGGGAAGACCCTTCGCCGTTCCAGTATTGCAGCACCCTTGTATACAAAGCCATAAAAGACATGAAAGTCTAGTGGCCTGCTAAGTGCCAGGACCTCAACTCTACCTTGGAGATGAACTGGAACACTAACTGCAAGTCATGTCTTCTCATCCAACATCACTACTGTACATCCAAAATACTCTTTTGGCTGAATGGCCACAAATTCCCACAGACATGCCAAATATCTTTTGGAAAGCCTTCCCAGAGGACCAACTCCATATTAAAAAAAGGTCCATGGATTTAATTTGGGATGTCAAACAAGATCTAGGCGGGGATGGACAGGAATTCAGAAAACCTTTGATTGTATTGTATAGTGTACATGAGGAATGAGAAAACTCCTACACCATCCATGGGGTGGAAACTTGCTCACAGCCAGCTACCAGTAATGGTCCTACAACACTAAGTAACTGCCAACCTACAGGCACAAACAACCCAAAACAGAAAGCAACTCTGGATATTCTGAAAAGTATTGTATATCGAAATATATTCATGGACACAAAATTCAGTATGGCAACAGGTGGTCTTGTACATATTGTCATCAATTTCAACAGGCTGCAATCTGTTGTGCCTCAAAGAAATTGCATCGTCTACAGTAGGCTACTCTTTACCTTTAAAAAGGTGCCAAGGCACCCAGGCAGAGAGGTCATGAACTTAAGCACCGGACATTTAACAGTATAATAAATAAAAACCTCATTTATAAGAATTAGACATCCATATTTGTGTCCAGTCATGAAATACTGCTGTTCATAGAGGCAAAGATGGCATGACAAGCAGCCATATCAAGATGCTCTTTAGCAACAGTATATCAAATTTAGCCACATAGTTCAAAGCACACTTATAGAAAATTCAGGATGGCACAGCCCACAGTCAACACCGACAACATACAAGCTTTAAGGACCAGTAATGGTTAGAGTTGGGACTGAAGTGAAGCTGAAGGAAACGTGGCCACATCACTTTGTAGTGTCCTGTTCTCTTAAGAGAAGTACAATGAAATGTCAATTGGCCACCGTGTTGGGCAGACTGGACAACCAAGAGTGAGGCAGGTCACAGAGTGGTTTCTTTCAAGTCCTGGAAGCCCCTATGGTTGTGAAACTGGTTGGCCCAAAAAAAACTTCAGTCTCCGACAAGCCGATGGTGACCAACATTTGAAAACAGGAGAAAGTCCACAGAAACACTACTTGTGTCAGATAATCTATGAAGTCATGCAGCTGTACCTCCACAATGTCTCAGACATTTTAATAAAACCGTGAAATACGTCACTTCCATTTTTAGCTCACGAGTGGATTTTCCAGAATGCGCTCAGACGAACGAACATTTGAATTGATGAAATGCCTCCCCAGCTCTTTTGTTGGTCACAAGTACAGTCCACTGACAGCTTATTCATTGGTTAACCATATTCACAGGATAGTGCAAAGTTCAACAAAAGACATGTAAAACTAGAGATTAGAAAAAAAAAAAATTAAAAGCGAGTGAACACTATAATACGCCTCAGACTTGAGGATCAAGAGGCTTCAAAACAAACAGAAGGTCACGTCATCCATGCGGTTTCACACACTAAATCCTGAGGTATTCCAGCTGCAGATAGGGACACCAATGTAGTGAGGGGAGGGGGAGGGGTCTACAATTCAAATACTTCTTTGCATTAGAGCACATTCAATTTTAGTTCAAGAGAAGGTTCCAGAAGAGACTTCATATTCTGGCAGAAGTACTCGTTTGATTACAAAATGTCTGTCCAATGTTGAACAGCAAACATTCTCCATTCTGTACAAAAATATGCAATTAAAAAAAAAAAAAAAAAATTTCTCGGCCACCTCTATAAACTATTGGAGGGAGTAAGAAACTGGTTTTGGGTTGAGCATTCCTTAAGTTGGATATTTCTTGAATTTGGAGTAGTAGTGTGATGAAATTTACAAATTTGTTTTAAGGGGAAAAATCCTGCTCAGTTATTTACTTTCCTGTGAAACTTGCCATAAATGTACTGCAATATCTAATGGAGTAGACACCAGAGAAGAACAACACTGAATGTTGAAAGGCTGTGGATACTCCAGTGTCCAACTAGTCTGATCATGAACTTAAATGCAAGAACACCTGGGGGGTGTGGGGGGGACGTGGGGAAACAAAAAACACACCACACACAAAAATGGACTGCCATAAAAATAGAATTTAGCCCTGTCAGTTGAAACAAAAAAAAAATCCTTGTGACATTTTATTACAAAGACCCAGTGCCAACACAACATGGGAACTGACCATTTTAAAGAAGACATTTCAATTAAAAACAGTCAGTTGGGCTAAAAACCCCACAGCAGGCCTCCAGTTCTGAATAGAGAACTGCTGTATTAGATGGCGGCAATTTAAGTGCAACCTGATAAGAGTAAATAAAGAAGTACAAAAGCAGCAAGTAAACAACAGATTTAAAACTAGTTCTGGAAAAATGAAGAGCTTTGGAAGAGACTGGCAAGTGTCAGTTTTCTATAGCAAGATTATATCATTGTTGGCTTCAACTCTGCACCTATCAGAAGGGTAAAGGTGTATGGAGGAGAAAAACAAAAAGACCCCTTACCCTGGTCTTTAGCGCTCTTCTTCCTTGGACGCTGAAGCATTTTCAAACATTATTCGCATTAGACATCTGCTGTAGCTGTACAGAAATGAAGTGCAAAAGAAGAAAAAAAAAAAAAGCAGTCGAGTAGGATTGAGGATTGAAGAGTGGGGCGAGTAAACGGTGTGACAGAGTGCAGGTTGTGCTTGGGTAACAAAGCAAGTGTGCGACGTGTTTAAAGAGATGAATGACTGTAGCATTTCCCAAATTCTGCTCTGTTCCAGACTGCATATTACAAAGAGCAGTGGACAGTCCAATGATCTGCCAGAAAGCAAAAACCAACCTTTTCCAAAAAAAAAAAAAAAAAAAAAAAAAAAAAAAAAAAAGCCCACCCCAACCCTTAAATTAAACCACGAGGGTCTGTGACACAAACAATCACCTAAGCAAGTTGTAAGACCCAAAATGCAGTTGTCCAAGTTCAGCTATTAACCAGCTGACATGTTTTGCAGTCTTAGACACGGAGGACTTTTACCAAGTAATATCTACTTAACCATTTTCCAATGAAGAAACCTGCATGGTGGGAAACAAAGCAAAACACAAACCGGATGTTAGGTGCTGAACTGATGAAAATACCAAACTAGTTACAGTAAGGAGCACACAGGCAGGCGGTGTCTCATAGGACATGTTGCCAACACCATGGTTCTAATATTTAAAATGTTTGAAGACGTGAATACAAAAGTCACTAAATTGGTATAAAAGCGGGTTTGGGGGAATGAAGTTGGTGGAAATCCTTCAGTCCACCAAGGGTTTTTGCCGAACAGTGTCAGATTCAAGAGGGGCACTAAACCAATTACCTGGAGATCCACCAGAAATCATTTGAAGGCTATTAAAAGGTTGCAATCCTTTTTGCTAGATTCATAAAACAGGAGCATCTCACCTTCCCTATGCAAAGGAAAATTCAGACTGAAATCCTGTTAACCAAATTTTTCCTGTGGTGTTACTTGCTAGTACCATTATAATGCACTGGAGGGCAGTACAGAGCAACACTGTATACCACTGGATGCCCATGGTATTCTGTAATGGGGTGGTCCATATGAAGTGGAAACAAATGAAATGCAAAAAATACTAAGGTGGGGTCAAATGTGGTCAGAATAATGTCCATCCATCTTTTCCAGAGTAGGATTGTGGGAAGCTGGAGCCTAGCAATGGGCACAAGGCAGGAACAAATCAAATGAAGACACCATGACAATGGTCTGTTTTCCAGCTCTGACTTGGTATTGGCCAAATTAATAAAAAAAAAAAAAAAAAAAAAAAAAGCTTCATGACATCCAACATTCACTCTAAGTTCAGAAAGCCTTGGTAGTAGAATTGAGAGGTCTCAAGAATTCACTCACACAAAGTGGTTCACATGTTCCCTGATCAACAAGGCCCCGCAACAGGTTTGCGCCACTGCCTGACCACAACTCCATTTTCCATTAGTAAGCTACTTATAAAACCCTTAACATGCAACAATTTAAACCTGACAATGTCCATCCACTCTTAAAAATGATTCAACTTTCAACATCAGATTCACCCACAATTATGCAAAATTAAACACTGGACAGTAAGAGGAAGTGCAAAACCAGAAGATGTAGCAACATGGAAGTGTTAAAGACATTCTACTGAACGGAAATGTAAAGCTGGAGCGATTTCAACTTCATTCTCTTTAAATGGCAGAGTCTGATGTACATGGAATGGTGAAGACCAAGCTTGACCTGCAGTTCCCACTGCAAGGATGCAGCAATTGCTACCAACATGGAAGCAGGTATATGGACAGAAGTACAGAATACTAAAATCTCAGTTCTCCCAAAATCAACTATGAAAATCCCAGCTTTTGATAAATTATCACATCAAAATAGCAAGTTTCTGTGTGGGTCTCCTGCCAGCATAACCCACAAGGTTTGCTAGCATAGGGACAGGGGCCATTTACTACATCTTTTGACCAAGGCAACAGACATGCAAGTTCTATGTGGATTTCTTCACTAGGGTGGACGTTATTAAAAAGGGAAAGGCTACACAAACGGCAACCTTTGACATCTTGTACTCCTCAAGAGAAGCTCTGCTGACTAGAATAATAGTCACCAAAGAGACATAGCAGCAGTAGAGAAAATGCAAAGAGCAGAGCTACTAGGGCAGATTCTGGGAAAGTGGTAGGAGTTAAGAGGAGAAAGAAGGAGACGAACTTTCAATTTATGCAAAATGAAATGGAGGGGACATACTGAAGAGTTTTTTTTTTTTTTTTTTTTAAATAAAGTAGAAGCAGGGATCCTGCATACTAACACCCTTTTATAATTTAAAAAGGCCACAGATGGAAACCAAAGGGTAAATTTCACATAATAGTGAGAAAGTCCCTTTACATGAAAAGGAGCTTTTTAGATGGGAGAAGTTTAGGGACCTTAATCTCATCTTTGGCAAAATGGAAGATGTAGGTGAAGAGGACTGCAGTGCCTGAATGGCCTGTACTTGTCACAATGTTGGGAGCAGCTAGATCAGCTTTCGATTCCAGTTTGTTGAACATTAGATTCTAGTAACATTAAAATTGTTTTTTAAAAGTTCATTTTCCTATATTTTTGACCCAACAGGGCTGTAGAGAATGTACCCACTCTATCTGTGAAAATTCCAATCAAATAAGAATAAAGCACACAGGCCAAACAACTTTACACCCCACCCAGTAAACCGTTTTCCACCTACATACAGGCATCCATCCACATGCCCCATAGTGTTCATATGGATGAACATGAGACTCTGAAGTGTCCAGTATCCGAGCCCAAGACACAGCAGCAAGGAGCACACAGCATTTTTTGCTATTTCATATAACTACCTTGATTAGGCAATTATGTCATTCACTGCACCACACCGACTATTTTCCTTTAGCTAAATCAGCTGATATTGGCCAAGATTAAAATATACAAACTTTCGAGGCAACTTGGGCCCCTTCAGGCAAGATGTGTTGACTTCTCACTACATTCATAATGGCTAACCCAGTACAACATCCTAGTACTAAAGTCATCTAATGCTTCTCCGATGATCTTTGTAACCTTCACCAACCTCCAGCCCTTACCTGGAATGGTTAGCATGTTCATGATGCAGTCAATTACTAGGATGAGTAAGTCAATTCCTAGGAGGCTAACCATGAAATACTTTCAGTTCCAATATAGAGTGTAATTCTAGGATGCCACAGATTTCATGGATTATCATCTAAATGTGTGCTTGTGACAGGCCTTTAGTATAATTTATACACAAATGCATGCAACTTGAAAATTGCTGTGGTCAAGGTAAAGCAGCATGAAAGTCGGGGAAGGCAAACTGACCCACCAACCCAGTTTTAGGTGACAAATGGAAAAAACCACAAGAGTACACCACCACCCCTCCCAATACTAAAAAGTATTACAGTATGAGAAGAGAGACATTGAAACTAATCTTTCGAAAACCTATACTTCATGGGAGAAAAGCACGAAACCTGAAAACTGACACTGCAAAAAAAAAAAAAAAAAACCAACAACATTTAGGAGAGGACAGTAAATCCGAGATGCAAGGAGGAAGACTGAGATGGCACAAAGGAGAACAGCAGGCCATAAAGGATAATCATGTTGGGGGGAGACGGGGACCAGAGAATCTGGCAGACTGCCATGCCTACTAATCCAGTTGACATGACTGTTTTAAAATTGGGCTGCGTTAAAAAGTGGCTGCCTTAGACTTAAGTCAGGCGTAGCATACAGACAACAAGATGGGGCGGCAGAGGCAGACAGATTAAAATAAGATCGAGAAATGCCAGCATCCAAACTAGCAGAAAGCAAGACACTTTCTGCACTGCAGCCGACTATTTAATAGACATTTTTACTGGTGGGGAGGGAAATTCAAAACAAGCCATTACATATCACATGAACTATGAAGAACTCTTAAGCCAGTTACACTTCCATCTCCATAGCGGAGAGACAAATTCAACCCCCATCACAAGAAACAGCAGATAACGGTTTCAACCAATAAAAAGTACCAGGTTTATCTGGGGGTCAGCAAGACAACACTCTTGAGAAGAAACAGACTGCAGATAAGAGCTGGGAGGTCCTGCTGAAGCCCCTGGTCAGGTTGCTTTTCAATTGACGTCAATATGAGATGGGAGGAGACTGAAAAGAAACCCACACAGTAACCTATTAAAAATGACAAGGATCTGTAGAAACTCCAGTTAAGGAGGAGGAGGAGGAGGCGGCGGCGGCAGCAACGTCAAGACGGAATGTTTTTATAAACAGCCCACAAGACAGTTGATGGCTAATCTCCCACAAATGTGTTTAGAGAAACACTGCAGGAATTTACTCTGCTTTCTAAAAATGGTTTTAGAAATGCATCCTGGGGTAACTGAAGGGGTGAAAATAAAAACTTGTTTGCTACAAGTGAATTTGAGAATGGACAAGAAAAGAAAAACAAAGCCTTTGGGAAGGCCAAATCATTTCAGTTTCTGTATTTAAGCTTATATGGCCATTTAACACAAACAATTCATGTCCCAAGAGGGATTGCCTGCAAAGAATGCAGAGCAAGTATATAAATTTATATTCTAACTAGGGAGACCAAAGAGTTTCAAAATCAAGTGTCCTACTTGAACAAGATGACAATATTCAGTTTTTTTAAAAACCCGTTAGGGTTGTAAGGGACTAGAGCCCACCTCAGCAGGAACTGGCAAAAGGCAGGCCATTACAGGGTACTACCACTTCTACCAGTTCAATGTGGAGAGCTAAAGTGTTATTTGGGACTGGAGTACTAGGAACTTCAGGCCTCTAAGGGTCTAGGCCCAACAGTCGATATAGATGACAGACCGGCACCATCACTTTCATACTGAAAGTGAAGGATTCAGAGTTAATAAACCTACTAGTACCCTCCATCGCTATATCTAGAGCGCCTAATGTCCATATCCTGGTGTAATGTCATCTGGCATCCACAAACTGTCTTATGAAAGGCAAGTGGCCGGAGTATGATAATCGGCCAGTGTTCACAACAGGAGTCAAAAGTCTGACAAAGAAAAGCAACAAGACACAAAGTAGGGATGCAAGGCATACCCGGTGAGCAGAGGTTAATAAATACACAACATGAAGCAGACCGACTTGCAAATTGTACCATTAAGCCAGTTTTAATAAACGGGTATTGTGCTATGCTAGCAATTTAATAATTGAACACATGTGAATCACAGCCAGTTAAGCATTAATGGAAAAAGCACTTCAACTTTGATTAGAATGGCTAGAGTGATGACGTGCGTTACTAGGAACTGCAGAAGAGTTTGCTTACAGTACAGTATATGGTTCTGTACTTAATCAGGGTCTTAGGGAGCAGGTGCCTATCTTCGTACCAACTTAACAGGGCACCGATCTCACAGGATCAAGACAAAGCCACCTCTTTGGCTGTACAGGGCCAACTCACAGTCAGTCTTAGACACTTCTTTGGGATATGGGAATAAAGCCCTCACCAACCTGGAGAAAGACTCTGGTGTGCAAAACATACCTCCTCTCAGATTGGAGGTGTTCTTTATAGATTTTAGAATACAGCAACATAATTGCTCTCATATCCAATTTGAAAGATATTAAAAGAAAAAACCCTATTGGAGAAAATAAATTCACAATCATTTACACTTTAGGACGGGATTACACAGTTTTAAAATTTATAAAAAAAGTCATTTTGTAGGCCTCCACAACCTTATGCAGTAGTCCTATGATGGTGTTCCACAGTGGAATGACTAACAGCCTCACTCCAGTTTCCATCTCAAATAACCCTAAAAACCCAATAACTTGTCTCAGTAGAACATTCAGTCCAACAAGCTCATCTGTTTAGCCAACAATAAAGCTGTCCCATTCTTATCCAGGCAACTCCTAAAGGTCAAGCTTTCTGCTTCAACTCTACGACTAGCTCAGTTGTGGGAATCTTAAAGTGCTTCCTGAATTCAGTACATGCTTTACCTGGTGAAGGCTATGGATGGATCAACCCAACTTTGGTGGCGTTTAAAATGTATTTTTACCGAAATACACTCTTCAGGACAATAAAAATGCAGCTAACCTAAATAAATTGCTGGCCATTCTGAAGGAAACTGATGGAAGGCAAACAGTGTGTGTAGCAAACACTGGATATTGGGTTATTTGTACCTCAACTAACAAACACCGCTTTTCAGTATGAAATATGCTTCAGAATTTTTTTTGTGCCATAAAATCTTCTCAAAACTACATTGTTCACTAAAAACCAATACCTCACAGAAAAACATCTGAGGCAGAAAATTCAGAATCAGAATCCCTTTTTTGCCAACATGTGAAACACACCAGAATTGACTTTGGTTAGGTGCAAAACATGGAATGCAAGGACATAACCAACTCAAGAGAAAACAATTTCAACCCACCATTAACCGGACACTGCAAACCAATATACAAAATTTCCTGAACAAAAAAACCTTTCAAAACTTCGTTAGAAAAACCTATTCAAAAATACAGATAACAGGGACAGTATTTACAAACAACCAGCCCAGTTATGTTGTAAAAAACAGCAGTAACCCAATGCAAGTTTTAGGATCCAAATAATTGGAGGCAGTGGAGATGGCGTGTAGTTCAGGTTGCAATAGACCTGTGCCTCCTCTGTGATGGCACTTTAGGAGATGGCTGCTGGGGTGTGTATGGTCAGCTGCAATCTTTCCTGTTCGCTTTGTTGTCCTGCTCCACTGACAGACTGAGAAGATCGTTCCTCCCCCAAACTATGCGACTCTTCAGTTCCACCCAGGGGGGTGGATGTTAACATTATACAAAGTTATTGTCCGTTTTTACCTGCATTGTTATCAATCTTTAATATTGTTTTTTTGTATCAGTATGCTGCTGCTGGAGTATGTGAATGTCCCCCTGGGATTAATAAAGAATCTATCTTGTTAGCTTTGGCAATGAACAGATCTTTTAATGTTGGGAAACAGTCAAGGATTTTCTCAGAACAAATTTGCTGCAACAGTCTTAGAAAGTGAGGAGGCAGGCAGAAAGAAACCAAACTGATGAAGGTTCACCACACACACCACAATATACACCTTGATAAGCCAAGCTTCTTAAGCCAGTGGCTTTCGATGGAGGTGTTGTGCTTGACCCATTTTAACATATTAGGGAAAGTGGACCCCCTGGAATATAAAATGACTGGACCACAGACAGTCTGCCCATTAATTTGCAAAGGTGGACAGTTAGTGACTGGTCAGTGGAAATCATTCCTCATTTCCACTTTAACTCTTAAGACAGATGTGGACTTCTGTCAACACACAGGGTTGAGGGAGATCATCAGCTGTAAAGTCTACAAAACTTGTCATTAGGTTATAGGTAGACTCTCTTTGCTAGGAGAAATGACAGGACATTGAATCCCTGCGTTGACGTGAGTAGTATCAAGTAAACATCTAGAATGGCATCGACATCTGACGAGACAGCGAGGCGAACGCGCAACGCAAAATACTCACTGGACGAAAATCTGCGTATATTTTATTTGAATTGGACTCTCTTTGATAGGAAGACACGTCCTTATCAGAAACGAGACCCATTACGGTTGCGTTATTTGCAAACTTTAGGATTTTTACAGGATTTGCCCATGGATCTATAATCCTGTGCATAAAATGAAAAAACAGGAGGGGGTGAAAGAATAGCCTTGGGGGAACATATGCTAATTGACATTGGATCTGACAAACAAGAGCCCAGTTTCACATATTGCTTCTTACTGGTCAAGAAGCTTGTAGTACTAGGGTGTTGTATTGTGTTAGCCATTATGAATGTAGTGAGAACAAAAAAATTACAATATGCAAGCTTTTGAGGCAACTCAGGCCCCTTCTTCAGCCAAACATCTTTCCTAAGACAAGAACGAGTTGCCTCGAAAGCTCGCATATTGTAATCTCTTTATTTAGCAAATAAAAGGTGTCATTTAACTACTTCTCACTACGGTCAAGGAGCTTTTAATTCACTGGCAGACACCATAGGCTACACCCAACGAGGATTTTACTCTGAAGCCATTTCGGAACAATGGTATTGAAGGCTGAGCAGAAATCCATAAGACCCTTACATAGGTGTTAAGCAAGTCCAGGTGCTAAAGAATGTAATGGAGACATTAACTGCACCCTCCATTGAACGAATTGCCCTATATGCAAACTGAAGTGGATCAACTTCAGAAGCAGACCCTGCACCACTTTTTGGTTCTTTCGGGGTTAGACTGGCACTTTACCAGCTAGGCTTGGAGGGTGTGTTTGAAAATGTAATGAAATGCTGATATATCTAGGATGGAGTGGTCAACAGATTGGTGGAGTGGCCCAGTACTGCCTCCTTCCAGGCCATCTGCAGGGGACCATGTGCTCAACACAAATTCATTTCACCATACTGTAAACTGGTCAACAAACACTTGCTGAAGTAAAAGCTTATAAAAGCCATTACCCCAGATTGCATTATGAATAAATCAACACATGCAAGAGAGCAAGTGTAAGGAGGAAAAGACAACTGGAGACATCAAGTAAAAGGAACTGGGGCGTAAACATTAGATTTGCAAACCGTGTTTAGACCGCCAACTACTGAGGGAGTGCAGCCTGTAGAGAACTCCGCACCCTCGTGTACTTACAGCTGGCTAAATGCTGTATAGCCCATAGAAAGTGACCTTGAGAAAGTGTGCAAGGAATGCCATGAACTAAAGTATGCACAAACACTAGGAATGAATATATATTTAAAAAAAGCAGTGGCATTGCCGAATAAGACACGAAGCAAAACGCCAAACACATTGGGTAGGGTAGTAGTAAGAAAAGCAGAAAACCAAGGCCGACAATGTGTGAATGCACTGGTGTCGTGATGTGTGACATTTGACCATTTTCTCTCCACATGGCCTAGTTATACCACACATGCAGACCTCCACAGACATCACTCCCATTCCTGCAAGTTTGGATCAGCAAGCTGACCTAACACTCACACAACACATTTCATCGAATGGCTGAGACCCCAGCAGCGCCGTAGGGCGATCCATCCAAATACGGACTTGGAAAAATTGGTATGGCCTTTTATGGTTTAAGGCAAGGCACAAGCACTTGTTTTGCAGTTCAGTTTTTACTGTGTAGTTGGAGTGCGAATTCTCCAGTTCAAACCACTTACATTCAGCAAAACAAATTTGTGGGTAAATTTCTGTTCAACAATTTCCTTCAAAAGCCTTGCGAAAAGGCACAAAAATGCAAATTCACAGCTTGTATTAAGTTACCATAAATAGGCAGCAGCGGCGGCCCTACAGTGAATCATGAAGTCCCGTAGGTTAATCTGTCAGTTTTATGATCTAACCCTGTGGTTCTCAGCATTCAGTTCTGAGGCCCCCTGTGGTTGCAAGCCCACCCTCCTCCAATCAATCTGTGTTACCTTTAGTTGATCTCATTGTTCAATTAGCAGACCCATTCCCCCTTTTATTGTGGATTTAGGCAAGTGCTGCAACACACTTAAGATACAGAACTCTTAAAATGTTTTAAGTGTAAAGGCTCACTTTAAATTCACCTTGTGTGGCGTTTGCTTTAACTGCATCAGAATACATGGAATTAAGTGAGAAGCAGAGCGGACACCAACACAAAAAGGAGTCAGAAAGGAGTAGAGATTTCAGCGTTATTAGGAAATAATTCTCTAAAGATCCAGAACTTTAAATATTGAAAAAAGAATAGGAGTTCTCCTCCATCTAACACCAACTCCTCCTTCATTCAGTAAAAAACACAGCATAACCAGATTGTAATTGCCAGGTACGTAAAAACACAAAAACTGGAAATAAGTTTGCTTAATTAGAGTAGGAGTCCATTTAAGAGAAGAAATGGGATGGGACAAGAACTACTGGGCACAGGAGCCCCCCAGGACTGAACACCGAGAACCAATGAGCCAACCACAAAAGCACAGCTCAACATTCTATATAACAGGATGGAGGACATCCCAACACAGCATTCTTGACCTTCGCTCCATCAAGGGAATTTGGGCCTCAGCTACACTCTTGAAATGTTTCCTTAATGGCACTGTGGTTCTTCATAGCTCCGTTGCTTGACCCAGCGCCATTTTATTCTGGTATGTGTTCTTTGCATATGAAGCTGCCACTCTGTTTTGAGATTTACTGGATGTATGCAGGGAGAGTCCTTTAAAAATCATGACATTGGCATGTGAATTTCCCATTGGGATTAATAAAGTATCTATCTATCTATCTATTTCAGAAATCTGTTACCATCGATTTGTGCCAATTCACTGTATATGGAGTGTTCCAGAAAGAACCCTTTATTTAGGTCTGTATCCCTCATATGGATAGATTTGTGAACCAAAAACTGGTTCCTCTATGGCAGGGGTGGGCAGATTCAGTCCTGGAGGGCCGCAGTGGCTGCAGGTTTTTGCTCCAATCCTGCTGCTTAATAAGAAGCACTTATTGCTCAAGAATCACTTTAGTTTCACTCGTTAAGATTTTGAACCCTTATTGCTCTTTAGTCTTAAACAGCTGTAGCCTTGGTTTTTAATTGCTCCTTATTAGCAATAAGATGCAAACAACAAAAGAAACCAGAATTTCTCCATTTAGCTTGTTTCCATTTACACCTTGTGTGTATTTATTATGCACCATTGGGTTTAATTAAATACTTGAAAGTGAAGAGAAAAAAGCGAAGCACTGAGAATAACTCGTCCGTTTTAGACTTCAAATCATTTGGATGATATCCTTAGAAAGGGGGAAAAAAAAAAAAAAAAAAAATCTAGGATACGAGAATGACTTGACATGGCAGAGTTAAAGCACTAGCAAGCCATGAAATTAAATAATTGACAAGGATTGTTTAAGCAACTGGGTTGAAACAAAAATCTGCAACCACTGTGGCCCTCCAGGACTGAATCTGCCCACCTGTGCTCTATGGCATCACTCTGTAGAACCACTCTGGCACCTTTATTTCTAAGGGCAGAGTATATGGCCTACCTGGAAACAATATCAAAATCCATAGCTCCATAAACTTCATATGGGCCCAAAGGGGTGCATATTGGCCTTGACTGTCAACATCCCTGTGGAGATCATTTAAATTGGGAAATTTTACAGTGGTGGCATTGAAAGCGTTCTTAAAACTGATGAAATATTCAGTCTGCTATGAGTAATGGATGCCAAGGGCCAACAATTGCTAGTTTGAAACTTTAGGAGACATACAGGCTTCTTAAAGTTTAAAGATCTTCACAAGCTCACTCAGACTCTTTTCACTCACAAGGCCATTAATATGGACATCCACCTTTGTAGTTGGCGCACGCCAGAGGTGTTCTCCAGAGCAATAGCATAGGGGAACCATTTTTGGTTCCCAAAAGACCCATCCAAGTGAAGGCTCCAGAAAGAACATTTACACCTTTAACAGGGTTTCATAAACATCAAAATGTTAAAAACTGATGGGTCCCCATTTTAAAAGGACTCTTGCTGCATACAACACAGGCCAAGTCCAGATCTTATTAATCAGTGCCCTGCTAGGTAGCCTAGCAATGTTTTGTCTTAGGAAGTTAAAGCACAAAAGAACCAACTTCACATACAAAGAAATCTTCTCAATGAAATTTTTAAAAGTTATGGTTGTTCCTTATAGAACCATTGCTTGACAAAGGAGTACAGTAGGCAGAAACTAAGCTTAGAGAGCAGGGCTCCTTCCATCTCAGATAAACTGAAAACAGATGTATAGAAATAATATACTACACTGGTTTAAAAAGACAAAAAACGCACAAATACACAGTTCGGGAATCTTAATCTAGTCCGCTGAAATGAAGGTACCCAAGTTAAATGGCTTGTAATTTCCAACCCATGCTGTGCATCTGTCCAGGACAAAATTTTTAAAGAGGGTTGCGTCTTGAGCCCCCAACCAACCACCATCGTTCGACCGAATAAAACGCAGCAATGTTCCCCGTAAAGCCGAAGAACAGCAAACCAATAAAAGCCCAAATGCAGAAACTTCCACGACAAAACACACGTCAAAAAAAAACGACAAATAAAATCGATTGAAGCCTCTTTTGGGCAGCTGCTATCGAGAATTAGGTTTCGTCCAACACCGTCAGTTTTGCAGACTTTGACTAACTGGAGCATTAAGCAGTTGCGTCACTCATTGAAGCTCGACCCTTCGGATGTTTCCAGTTACCGACCCTACTGTTGAATTACTGGGCAGCATCGAACCCAACAATACCCCGAAACTGTCGCGCACAAGGCATGAATCCAGCCGGGTGGAGTTGCCGGGGATCGTTAATTTTACTCACACGAACTCCGAAAGCACATCTGCCTCCCAAAGCGACGCGTTTTGCAGGGCGAGCGGTCCAACTTAAAGAAAAAGGAGAACAAGAAACAACCAAAACACCCGGACAAGCGGAGCACAGCTTCGTGGAGCGAAGCGGCAATATCGGGATATTACAGTGGTCTACAATGCAGTTGTAAAAGATTACGAAGATGACAGGAGTGTGACATTCCCAGGTGAAAGCACCTCCTGGAGTTTTCTTGAGACGCCCAATAAAGAAGCAGCCTATCCTTACCTCTTCTTCAACGCTGTTGCTTGGCTCAGCGTCAGACTTGATATTACTCATCGCGACTTCTCGGTACTTTCCGTCAAAAAAAAAAAAAAAAAAAAAAAAATCCTTGCCTGCTTTTTTTCCTTTTAATTAAATGTATAATTGAAGTTCCACGAGAGGGAAAAAAAGAACTTTAGTGCTGTTTCGTGAAAAAGGGTGCACAAGTGATAACAGTGCTTTATGTATCCCAGAAACGCATACAGAAGAAAAAAAAAAAAGGAAAAAGTGACAAAGTGGAAAGGTGCACTGTGAAGGTGAAAGAAGGGAAAAGAAGAGGCTTTATCCTCTTGATCCTTTACATCAAGCTTGTGTCAATTAAACGCCAATTGAGGGGGTAAAAATATCTCCAGTGTTGAGGGCTTGCCGCCGTTGTCTTCACTCCTTCTGCTTTTCAAATTGCCGATCAATTCAATTAAAGAAAAAAATCTATTGCCGTGACGTCTGCGATGGGACGCAGCTGGAGCTAGTCCCACCCCTTTCTAAAATGCATCACAATTGCCATGGAAACGTCCAGGGTGGGCCAGTTGAGTAGTCCCTCCAACTTTTTTTTTGTTTAATCTTTAATCATTTGGCATGCCGTACTTCTAAAGTAATGCTGACGTAAGGAGGACCCGCGCGCCTCTACATTATCGGCGTAATATAATTGCACGGTGTATTGGAATTTATAAATATAAGGGAAACAATTGTTCAAAATTAACCTATTTTAGCTAATCGAGGATTCTTTTTTCCTGTTTGAGGAGTTATATCCGAATAAACGAAAACAAAAAAGTTTCTTAGTTCCAGGTTTAAAAGCCGTGCAAACTGGAAATATTTCTGCATTCTGCTTGCACCGTAAATAAAAAAGTGTTTAAAGACATAGACATATCTAAACATTTTGTGAGGATATGTGATAATGTAAATTTCCTAGTATTATAAGTGTGTTCACACGCCGTCCATTATTGTGCATTTTTAATAATTTATTTAGTTCACCTTGGTGCCCGGATAATCGTGTAAACCGTTAAATCGATAGCGCCGAGGCGTCACCTGCCTGCGCTGCGCGCCCACGAGGTTGCTTTAATGCGCTTTGGCGGTCACTCCAAAAAACTGTCCGGCGGTAAACGAGTTTGGCTTGGTAGGCGAAGAGAATCGGCATAAGGGAACAGAAAATGGTCAACTAAAATAAAGTTAAGTACCGTGCTGCATCCGATACAGAAGACGAACTCTTGTGTGTCTTGTCATCTTTTACACGGGGCTCTAAAAAAAGACCCCTGGGCGCAAAGCACATTGAAATTAACGCAACGCTGACCACTGAAAGTCCGGTTAAAATGATTTTTGAATCGCGTGCGTCAAGACAAGCCACCTAACTTAAAAGTACTGACAACAGTTGGAGCAAATGCGCAGATTTTTTATACTACCCGATTATTTCGCAAATTCGGATCTGAAAAAGCTGACCAATATCCTACAAAGAAACGCTAAACAAGGCCGTCAAAAGAAAAATGAACGCGACCAGTTCTTACAGAATCCGTTCATTTAGGCAATTATTTCAGAACGCGTGAATGAATTAGGAGGTGCATGAAATGCAGCATTTTAAAGAAATCTATTCAAATCGGTTTCTGCTCAACACATAATTAGCTAAACGTTATAGAAAGTCAGCTCATTTTTGGTGTTTCCTTGTTAAGAATCATTCCTTCCATAAACACTGGAATTACGGCAATTCATTTGTAGCTTCTGGTTAAATTGTATTGATCGACAAAATTATTTTTCTCTCTAGAAAGTCAGTTTACATTATTGTTTTGTAACATTTGTACTTTTAAAACGCACACATTCCATCTTATTAAGTATTTCTTTGATTTTATAATTTTCGTATTGCTTTGTCCTTGGTCTCCAATTTAAACTAAAAATCGGATAGACCAACAGGGCTGCCGGGTGGGCTCGTAATGCAGAACATAAAATGCAGTCCAGTTGCCTAAAATCTGTTCATATGATTTAAAAATAATAAATTGTTGCACTTAATGCATTGTTCTAAAACTAAATTAAACCCACAACAAGAATCATAAAACAGTCTCATTTAGATAATAATTTTTACATTGTGCGCAAGAAAAGTGAATACAAAATATTAATTAGACAATAACTGATAATTTTATTACTGTATCGTCGCCCTGCATTTTATGACGTTTGCTCGAAGGTGTTGCTATCCTTGCTGATATTTATGTTGGTTATTTCTGGGTTAGCATTGTTGTGTTATCATATCATGTACAGTATACAACATATGATTACTTGCACTGTATTTATATGTAAATATGCGTTTGACTTCGTGTCGGTTTCTTCTGTTTAATACCCTCTGCACAGCAAATCAATTAGTGCTAAATCAACATATAAATCAATCATATATGGGTGTAAAATTTTACATTTTTCCAGTGTACATTTGGCGCCACACTGGAAAGTGTAAAATGAACACTTTAGAAATACAGTAGTAGCATTTTCCATACCATTAAAGTGTAACTTTTTGAACACTGTGTGGTGTAGAAATAGCAATCTTTTATTGTAAATCTATTTACTTACCGAGTTAAGAAATTACACTACTTAGTACAATACAATACAATTTATTTTTGTAAAGCCCAAAATCACACAAGAAGTGCCACAATGGGTTTTAACAGGCCTGCCTCTTGACAGCCCCCCAGCCTTGACTCTCTAAGAAGACAAGGAAAAACTCCCAAAAAAACCCTTGTAAGGAAAAAATGGAAGAAACCTTAGGAAAGGCAGTCCGAAGAGAGACCCCTTTCCAGGTAGGTTGGCCGTGCAGTGGGTGTCCAAAAGAAGGGGGTCAATACAATACAATGCAGTACACAGAACAGAACAAATCCTCAATACAGTATAAAAATAAACATTTTAGAAGTACGGAGTAGAAGTTAACAGCAGATGCTATCACATAATATGATTTCGATTTGTTGTGGCATTAGTGTGGCATTAACACTTCTAGGTGCTACATATGTCACTCTCTAGTGTAGAAATAACATTTAATAGTTGCCTTAAATATCTGTAGTACTAGGAAATAAAATGATAGAGATGACACTGTTTTATATATCTGAATAAATTATGATCTATTTCCAAACTCGCATTCCAGGAGAACTGATGAGCGATGTATTTGTATATGTAAGCAAGAAAATTTCTTACATTTCACCACACTAGAGACATATTTTAACTTCACACCTTTTATTTAACAAAATATTATATGACAAAAAGCGCGTTTTCCCGCAATATGGCGTCTTCGTTTGTACAACTAATTAAGAAAAAATACAATTATGCGCACTGTGAAAAATAATAATGCTGATTATTACTGATGCAATTTCGACTTGGCATCTTAAAATTACGTTATGGTTAAACGTTTACTAAAAATGTCATCTTCGTTCAAAAATATTTTTTAAAATAACATCCAATGCGACAATTGTACGAAAACGTCTTAACTCAGTATTAACAAATATACTGTACATAGTTTTGACTAAAATATTAACTACAGTAAATTTACTTTACATTAAAATATCAAAATACAAATCAGTACACTAACAACTTACTATGGTAGGCCTACCTCTTCCATACACGTGGGAGAAGCCGCCATTGCAGTCAGGAGAGCCGACCAAACGTAGGACTTCTGGAAGTGTACCTCACACTGTGAAAGTGTGTTTTAATCACACTGTAAAATAACACTTTATTCGGAAATGAATCAACACTGTCTGGTGTAAGGTATGAAAAAACAACTCTCAGAAGTCAAAGCACTAACACTAGAAATGTAACACTAAAGGTGATTTGCGGTGTGTGTTGTAATGCGACGTCTCCTACAAATAAAGTGTTTCTTCTCAGTGATGTTATGGGAGCACCAGTCTTGTTTCCCAAAAGAACCATCCAGAAGATTCCAGAAAGAACCACAATTTATTTAGATCCGTAACAGTCTCCAATAAACAGATATGATTACAAAAGTCTCCAAAATACCAATGAATTGGCGATTTTAAACCCACTGTTGCTGCATACAATAACTCGGGTTAAGTTCAGGTTTTTTCATTAATCTGTTGTGTCCTGCGTCTGCCAGATATTAAAGATTTCTGTTTTTACTCACATATTAATAATCTTTTCAAATCCCAAAGAACAAATTTCACATGCTGAAAATCCTTCCCAGAATGAAATTATGCTTTGTCAAACTAAATCTACGAAAAACAACAACACAACAACTGAAAATGGTTTAAAACATATGAATATTAGCGAAGGGCTTAACGCTACACAAACTACGCAAAACAAGAGTGCAAGGCGTCAATGAACAGAGGCGGCTTTGAACTGAAGAGTAGCTGCAAGCTGTCCGCATTGAATGAACAAACTTCACGAATTGTTAAATAATCGGCCATTTAAAAACACCTGCTCGATCAGATTAGCGATCAAGTGTACACATTCTGTACATTAATCACTGGCGTACAAGGCATGTTGATCTTTCAGAGCCGACTTTTATAGCGCTTATAGTTCATACGACCGCAGAGATGTGCCTTTGAGCACATCGCACTACCTGGGCTTTGCATATTAAATACATTCGTTCTATGCTTTTATTGCCTTTTGAAAAACCTTGTCCTGGTTCTTCTGTTTTCTACTGCAGTGTTTTCATTTTTTGTTCATTTAATACATCCAGAGTTTAACAAAATATCGTCGACCTGGGTGACGAAGAAATAACAAAGTGCAAAAATTAAACTATTAACGTCAACGATTTTTCATTTACAAAATACTGCTTTTTAAAGGTGGTTAAGAGAAAAAGTGGGTTAATGTTAGGCTGTAAAATTAAAATCTTATTAAATAGCGTATCTAGAACACGCGTTCCCTAAACGCTTAATGGAACTTACTCCCCACCTCCACGCCTAAAAATCAATAAATAAATAATAGCTATGATGAACATCCTGATCGAAGGACGACGAAAGAGAAGGGTGGACTCATTCACCCCTACACCGAAACACACCCGGTCAGTTTCCATCCCTCTTCTGAGTTCGCTTTGTTCGCTCCGAGCTATGATGTAAGAGCGAGTGGTGGACGGGACGCCATTCCCGCAACAGAAAAGTGAGAAGACCAGTCAGTGACCCTGCACCCTGCGCAGCCCCACTGCTCCTGCTTCAGCTTCATTCAGGACTGTAAGTCATCAGGCGCCCCTTCCGGAGTAGCCTAAAGTCCAGGGGTCAGTTACTTACGGTAACAGGTCTGTGCTGGAAACGACGGCTATGGTACGAAACGGCACGAAACCAACTACACCGACTGCTTAGTACATGGACAAGCAAGAAGGATCGATACGGGGACACTTTTACAAATAAGGAGTTCATCAATCGTTTGGCCGCTCTTCCTTTTTCAAGTTGCACTTCTTACTTCCACATGTTGGCTTCTTTTTGTGGCATCTTAGAGCAGACAAAGTGCAAGAATGCGGGGTCCGGGTGTGTCATTGAGGCTTATGGGCAGACGAACCGTAACAAATACATTCATTTGTTTCTGTCTCACTAGAATGTCTCACTCATGTCCCTAGTCACACATACATTGCTCATGATATAAAGCTGCAATACAACCAAAATCCCATTTACAAAAACTCGTTTAAAACTTTGAAATTATGATAAAGTACACAAGTTCCATTAATGATACTGAAATGACAAAAAACCTGCCCCTTATTGCTTGATTGGTTTGGCTCCTGCTCTGAATATGTGGGTATGGAAAATGGATGGATTGATGTAAAGTTACTGAAGCACTGTTCGTTTTTGATTTACTTCATCAAATTAATATTTTTATTTTTGAAATATTTCCGTGTGTGTGAAGTTTGTTGGAGGACTGTCATCCCGTCACAGGCGACTCCTTCACGACCAGCGCACATCTTTGTGGTCATTTAAAGAGCACCGTGTAAAAAAACGTGTAAAGAATGAAAATACTGAAAAAATACACGTAAAAATGGCCATCTCTCAAGCAGAATTTGAAACGGTAAAGTGATCCCTAATTTACTTATTACAGAATTTTTATTTCTTTCAAGGGTAGGTAATGTTATTCATATTTCTTGAATATTCAAATAGTTACATTATATTTTTGGCTTTTAAAAACTTAGGGGAGAAAAAAACAACCCTTTATCCACCTTATCACAAAGATAAATATCTGAGTGTACATCCGGTTGCTATGTCTCTGTCATTCCAACAGATAGTGCGTCAAACATTTTTAGTAATAAAATGCATTGCATTTGTTATTCCAACAGATGGCCCATCACAAACATTAACACTACTTTTACAAATCCCATGCCAACTAGCATATAACAGAGACATAGGAATTGCAGTTGTCATTCCAACAGATGGCCCACCACAAACATTAACACTACTTTTACAAAATTCCATGCCAATTGGCATATAACAGACATACGAATTGCAGTTGTCATTCCAACAGATGGCCCATCACAAACATTAACACTACTTTTACAAATCCCATGCCAATTGGCATATAACAGAGACATAGGAATTGCAGTTGTCATTCCAACAGATGGCCCATCACAAACATTAACACTACTTTTACAAATCCCATGCCAATTGGTACATAACAGAGACATAGGCATTGCAGTTGTCTTTTTAACAGATGGCACATCAAAACATTCACATTGATTTTATTAGTATCATATAAAATGGCATATAACAGAGACATATGCATTGCATGATATGCTGCAAATGTTAACAATGAGGTCTACGTTGATTATTTAGATTTCAACCCATCTTAGATGGTATAGCACAGCTGTAGGAGATTCATTTAAGTAGCATAGTGGAATCCTTTTTTTTTTTTGGCAGAGCGGTTGGCAACTGCTAAATCCTTTTTAAAATTTGCTTCACATAGGCCAGCAGTTGTTGCTTTATTTTCCGTGTTTATTTTCCAAGAATGTAGAACTTTATAGTCAGTAATACCATACTTTTTAAAATATTTGATATCTCTTGTCTTATGTGCACTCTCAGCATTCCTCCTACACCTTGCCTGTGTATATTCGTTTGTCTCAGTTTTTCTTGCCTGGCGCTTTCTCTCCCAATTTTTGAGTCTGTAAAGGTTGCATCTCAGACTCTGCCATTGCAAGGCGCCTTGCTCACCTGCTGCTGGCTTTTTGACTACCACCAATGGTAGACAGGACCCCCATTACCTGTTGTGAAAACATCATTCATATTCTTGCAAATACTTCCTGTCTCTAAAGGTGAATCAAGTTATGGCTAATTAGGATATGATGACCCAGTATCACTCAGTATGTTTTTGGCTTTGTTGTCGTTGAAATGATCCATTTACAAAATCTGCTTCTTGATTGCCCTCCTATCTAGTGGTGCTGCCTGGCTGGACCACCTGTTATCATACTCAGTGTCTGTCTCACTCATGGGTTCTGTCACCGTTGCCTAAGGTGTACCAAAATAGAGGCTACAGCTGCAAACTTTGGTCTTTAAATGTACTCTTCGTATCTTGAAGGACGTTCTCTTCTACTAACTTTCTTTGCCCCATGGTATCCTTAATGGGGTGGATTCTTATTTTCTGGGATGGAGTTCCTTTATTGTCTGCCCCTCTTCTCCACCATTGCTGAAGAATCAAAAAACAACTAGAGGAGTGCAAGTTGCCCAGCTAGTGTAGCTACTTTGAAGGACCCTGCTTTCAGCTTGAAATCAGTCTCTTCAGTTACACAGCCATAATTTAGACCGAAACCAGTCCTCCAAGAGTTAAACATGGGGCTGCTGTTCTGTGCATTTGAATTATGAATATTTAATAAAGCAGAGCTGCTCACTGAAATGATTCTGACTTAAGAGCAAGAATGCACATTTTTTTAGTTCACCTTCTTGAGTCCCCTTTAGCTGTAGGAATTCATTATGAATATTTGATCGTCTGGTGGAGTGCTGCTTATGATGGCTGACTTGTAGCTCATGCGGCCTTCAGACATCCCAATTCACCTTCTTGGCGAGATCTGAACATTCTCCCTTGTCTATGTTGGTACTCTGGTTTTCCTTCCAAATCCCAATAACATGCAGGTTAGATGACTGTCAAATCTAAATTGCTTTATGAGAGAGACAAAGAGTGTCTGCATATGAGTCAATGTTTTGGTCAGCTGGCATCCTTTCCAGGAGTGGTCCCTGTCTTCCAGTGCAGAAAAGAGTCATTATGACTGAACCATAAAAAGGGATTCAGCCAAATGGAGGTTTTATTGTCATTAGCCTTATGGGGCTAGACATGATTTTCAAGCGAGAGCACACATCTGGGGACAATGGTAGTGAAATGTAGTGAACCCCACCAGTAAAGAGGCTCCACCCACAGGGTTTCTTCCAAGAAGCCCCGCCCCAATTTCCTTCAGTTTGTATGCTTTTAACGTTTAGGGTTACAGTGTCTCATTCCTTCTCACATATCAGACAGATGTCATATAACTATAGAAAGACAGGGAGAGAGAGAAAAAGAAAATGAAAAGAAGACTTGACACTGAGAGAACACAGAAAGCTAAAATTGTCGTTATCAGTTCAAGAGCTTAGTGATACAAGCTAGCTAACAGAAGCTTATGATGAATTAGTACGTTGTAAAGACCACGGCGACAGAACGGGCAGACAGACACACACCCACGTAGACCACCGCAGGTACCTGGCCACACAAAGTTTGAGAAGTGCTTCTGTCTGCTACAATGTCTTTCTGTCATTCTGACTATTTTATCAGTATATGGCATAATAAGAGCACATAAGCAATGACGTCTACGTAAATATTACACATTAAAATGCTGCATCTAAATTTGGCATTAGACAATAACATTAGCTTTCTTTATTTATTTGTTTAGACATGAAAGTGGATGCCCTGCAGTCTCGTTCCTGCTTCTGCTCAAGCCATGTCCGCGTCCTTAGGTATATTTACTGATTTGAGTATTTTGAGGACTGAAATCTGCATCTTCTGTGGCTCTTTGTTATCACCTCTCTTAATGGCAGTCCTTTTCATCTTTTTTATGGGGTGTGACTCCCGTTTACTTCAGGTACATTGCATCCAGAAAGTATTCACAGCACATCACTTTTTCCACATTTTGTTATGTTACCGCCTTATTCCAAAATGGATTAAATTTATTTTTTTCCTCAGAATTCTACACACAACACCCCATAATGACAACATGAAAAAAGTTTACTTGAGATTTTTGCAAATTTATTAAAAATAAAAAACTGAGAAATCCCATGTACATAAGTATTCCCAGCCTTTGCTCAATACTTTGTCGATGCACCTTTGGCAGCAATTACAGCCTCAAGTCTTTCTGAATATGATGCCACAAGCTTGGCACACCTATCCTTGGCCAGTTTCGCCCATTCTTCTTTGCAGCACCTCTCAAGCTCCATCAGGTTGGATGGGAAGCGTCGGTGCACAGCCATTTTAAGATCTCTCCAGAGATGTTCAATTGGATTCAATTCTGGGCTCTGGCTGGGCCACTCAAGGACATTCACAGAGTTGTCCTGAAGCCACTCCTTTGATATCTTGGCTGTGTGCTTAGGGTCGTTGTCCTGCTGAAAGATGAACCGTCGCCCCAGTCTGAGGTCAAGAGCGCTCTGGAGCAGGTTTTCATCCAGGATGTCTCTGTACGTTGTTGCAGTCATCTTTCCCTTCATCCTGACTAGTCTCCCAGTCCCTGCCGCTGAAAAACATCCCCACAGCATGATGCTGCCACCACCATGCTTCACTGTAGTGATGGTATTGGCCTGGTGATGAGCGGTGCCTGGTTTCCTCAAAACGTGACGCCTGGCATTCACACCAAAGAGTTCAATCTTTGTCTCATCAGACCAGAGAATTTTCTTTCTCATGGTCTGAGAGTCCTTCAGGTGCCTTTTGGCAAACTCCAGGTGGGCTGCCATGTGCCTTTTACTAAGGAGTGTCTTCCGTCTGGCCACTCTACCATACAGGCCTGATTGGTGAATTGCTGCAGAGATGGTTGTCCTTCTGGAAGGTTCCCCTCTCTCCACAGAGGACCTCTGGAGCTCTGAGAGAGTGACCATCGGGTTCTTGGTCACCTCCCTGATTAAGGCCCTTCTCCCCCAATCGCTCAGTTTAGATGGCCGGCCAGCTCTAGGAAGAGTCCTGGTGGTTTCGAACTTCTTCCACTTACAGATGATGGAGGCCACTGTGCTCATTGGGACCTTCAAAGCAGCAGAAATTTTTCTGTAACCTTCCCCAGATTTGTGTCTCGAGACAATCCTGTCTCGGAGGTCTACAGACAATTCCTTTGACTTAATGCTTGGTTTGTGCTCTGACATGAACTGTCAACTGTGGGACCTTATATAGACAGGTGTGTGCCTTTCCAAATCATGTCCAGTCAACTGAATTGACCACAGGTGGACTCCAATGAAGCTGCAGAAACATCTCAAGGATGATCAGGGGAAACAGGATGCACCTGAGCTCAATTTTGAGCTTCATGGCAAAGGCTGTGAATACTTATGTACATGTGCTTTCTCAATTTTTTTATTTTTAATAAATTTGCAAAAGCCTCAAGTAAACTTTTTTCATGTTGTCATTATGGGGTGTTGTGTGTAGAATTCTGAGGAAAAAGTGAATTTAATCCGTTTTGGAATAAGGCTGTAACAACAGAATGTGGAAAAAGTGATGCGCTGTGAATGCTTTTGTATATACTGCATATCCATCCATCCATCCATCCATCCATCCATCCATCCATCCATTATCCAACCCGCTATATCCTAACTACAGGGTCATGGGGGTCTGCTGGAGCCAATCCCAGCCAACACAGGGCGCAAAGCAGGAAAAAAACCCCGGGCAGGGCGCCAACCCACCGCAGTATACTGTATATTGCAACTCATATTTTCATGAACCTAGCTGCCAATCAATTCAACCATATATTGACTCTGATGCTATTGTTGTAATTCTGAACAAATGAGAGTACACACTGCGCTGCCGGCAGCATATCATTCACTTTTATCACGAGTCCATTCATGTCTTCGAATGCCAAAATATAATCTGATTTTACGGAAAGGTTTTTCCATTGCAACAGGTTATGTTTATTTTTAACACGTCAATGTGCTCACTGTACAATCAAAACGCATAGTTATTTGTTTAATAGAGGTGTTTTTAGGAGACTTGTTTGCTGTAGACACTTTATCATAATCAGAAGCTTGTTCTCTTTTGACCCACGTTAACCAGCCCACCATTTCTCTTTGCAGTTCAAAATCACCGCCCTTACTTTGAGCTCTGCTACTATGATATGTTGGATTGGTTTAGATATGTGACACTCAGTGACCCACTTAATTGATCCCACCCACGTTTAAGCAAAATTCACTTGTGGTTCTCTCCAGATGTATACTGCTCAAAATATTTAAAGGAGCACTTTTTAATCAAAATATAGCATATAGTCAATGAAACTTGTGGGCTATTGATCTGGTCAGTTAAGTACCAGAGGGGGTTTGTTAATCAGTTTCAGGCACTTTGGTGTTAATGAAATTAACAACAGATGTACTAGAGGGGCAACATTGAGATGACCCCCAAAACAGGAATGGTTTAACAGATGGAGGCAACTGACATTTTCCCCTTCTTATCTGTGTTTTCACTAGTTTTGCATTTGGTTTCGGTCCGTGCCACTACTGGTAGCATGAGGCCATAACTGGACCCTACAGAGGTTGCACAGGTAGTCCAACTTCTCCAGGATGGCACATCAAAACGTGTCTTTGACAGAAGGTTTGCTGTGTCTCCCAGCACAGTCTCAAGGGCATAGAGGAGATTCCAGGAGACAGGCAGTTACTCTAGGAGAGCTGGACAGGACCATAGAAGTCCTTAACCCATCAGCAGGACCGGTATCTGCTCCTTTGGGCAAGGAAGAACAGGATGAACACTGTCAGAGCCCTACAAAATGACCTCCAGCAGGCCACTGGTGTGAATGTCTTTGACCAAACAATCAGAAACAGATTTCATGAGGGTGGCCTGAGAGCCCAATGTCCTCTAGTGGGCCCTGTGCTCACTGCCCAGCACCGTGGAGCTCAATTGGTATTTGCCATAGAATTGGCAGGTCCACCACTGGAACCCTGTGCTTTTCACAGATGAGAGCAGGTTCACCCTGAGCACATGTGACAGATGTAAAAGGGTCTGGAGAAGCTGTGGAGAACGTTATGCTGCCTGTAACAACGTTCAGCATGACCAGTTTGGTGGTGGCTCAGTGATGGTCTGGGGAGGCATATACATGGAGGGACGCACAGACCTCTACAGGCTAGATAACAGCACCTTGACTGCCATTAGGTATCGGGATGAAATCCTTGGACCCATTGTCAGACCCTGTGCAGATGCAGTGGGTCCTGGGTTCCTCCTGGTGCACAACAATGCCCAGCCTCATGTGGTGAGAGTATGCAGGCATTTCCTGGAGGATGAAGGAATTGATACCATTGATTGGCCCCCGCACTCACCTGACCTAAATCCTATAGAACACTTCTGGGATGTTATGTTTCAGTCCATCCAACGCTGCCAGGTTGCTCCTCAGACTCAGTGATGCCCTGGTCCAGATCTGAGAGGAGATCCCCCAGGACACAATCCGTCGTTTCATTAGGAGCATGCCCTGGTGTTGTCAGTCATGCATACATCACACGGGGGCCATACAAACTACTGAGTACAATTTTGAGTTGCTGCAATGAAAGTTCGGCAAAATGGTCTAGCTGGCCACATGATTTTTCACTTTGATTTTCGGGGTGTGTTTGAATTCAGCCCTCTGTAGGTTGATCATTTTCATTTCCACCAAACAATGAGGCATCCTTTCGTTCCTTACATATTACGAATGCGAACATCTTTGTGGATTGGAGAAGTGAATATAATAACCTTATTTACTCAACATCATAATTGGTGTAACAGTTTTTGTTAATATGCTCCGTTCAGCTCAAAACACCAAGTGATAGTTGCTGAGATTGTGCTTTTGTGTTCCAAATGAAAGTGAACATTTGTGATTACACAGAAAATTGATTTTGAGATCAGAAACATCAGATGCATGTTCTCCTACAATCTGAAAATGAAAAAGATTTGCTTTCTAATTGACTTCAGTGTGATATTGAATTCTATCCAGAGACAATGCCTAAAAAAAGTTTTTTTTAGTAATTTTAAGGTTCAGTGAAAACTTCTGTGTAACAAATTAACTAAAGAAATTTGAGAAATAATCTGAAGAAGTCCTTATTTACAGTGTACTGAAACCATATTTTAAAATTAAATGCTTGTTTAATGATGCAGAATGGCACTTCAATCCACAGCAGACTGGCTCTGCTTAATGATCATTTCAAAAAGCTGGCAATAAATTAAAATATTGCGTAAGTTTTAGTTATGAGAAGCTAGAATGACAAAAACCTCCGTAAAACAGTGTCGTTAGTGAGTAACAGCGCCCACTTGTGGAGCAAGCGTGCAGTTGTGAAAGCCAGAAATCTACCTGTGAACTAACCTGACTAAAGTAACAGAGCTAATCGAACTAATCGTGAACTAACTCAAATGATTATTCTCGAATCTAGAAATTACTAGAAGTTTCTCACAAAAGCAACCTCAATCAAATGACTACTGTAATGCAAAGAAAATGAAATAGCAAACAATAAAAGGTGTAGAACCATTCCTGGAACGAGAAGGTGGCCATAAAGAGAGTCAGGGAGTGAAAGGAGAAAACTCATGTTGAGCCAAGCGACTAATCGGAAACCAAAGGATTTGTTCAGTCCAACGATTCCAGAATTAGAGATTAAATTATAGCAATTGTGCATAAGGGGGTGTCTATAGAACAGGTTTTAGAACCTTTTGAGTCAGATAGAAGGTCCAAGTTTTCTAGTTAGGTTCCATGTACATGCAATTCATTACACAGAACATAACCTAATTTTCATTAGAAATGTTATCGGAAAAGTGTTCACATTGGCTAATAAATACGATATAAAATTCAATGATTTCTGTGGACCAGAAAAAAAATTATACAGACCTGGTACCAGTCCACAGAATGGTGGTTGGGAGACATTGCTCTACACTCTTTAAAATACTGGTTCTTTATTGGCAGTTGTTGGTTCTTTACTGGGTTGTGTGGCTTCTTGTAGGATTATTTCTTCACAAAGCACCATTTCATTCAGGGGAGAGTTCTTTGCCTATGAAATTTGTTCTTTGTGCTTTGAAAAAATACCTAATATGTATAACAAATCTGAAATCTTTCATGTATGGTAGGCTAACTAGTAGGACACCAACAGATTAAGAAAATTTAAAATGAGTGTATTACTGTATTTGGCAAGAGTTCTTTTAAATTCTTCAGCCATTGGTATTTCACAAATCTGTTACTATCAATTCCTGGTAATTTTCTCTGTGTGGAGCCTATTAGGGATCTGCATGAATAAATGTTCTTTCTGGAATCTTCATGTAGATGGACCTTTTGGGAACCACCTTTATTTTTTACAGGGTACATGGCTAATTTAGTTGGTTCTGTTGTACGCAGAACTTAAAAATATGGCAAGAATGGTACGAGGTCCCCTAAAAGACACATAAACACAGGCTAGGACCCTTACTGTCCAGCCCATCTTGCTCCAACTACTAACAATGGGTTTTTGGTTTGGCTATGCCCAAAAATGGAAAAAATGGTGCTTAACGTTCAAAATATGCCATTCAAGACAGAGAAACCATGAAAAATGTGAATGAAAGGCAAACATAAATCTTTATAAATGAAGAATTTATTTACAAAAAATAGAACATTCAAGCATTAGTTGCCCTAATTCTGAGTTTTCATAAGAAATGTAATGATCTGCTTCATGAGGCAGAAGTGCATAATAAACAAGAATAGTTGCATCAAAAAGGGTGGCATGGTGGCACAGTGGTAGCGCTCACTCAGATCAGCTGGTCAGCTGCTTCTGGATGTGCCTAGGACTCAGCGAAAGCTCAGGGGGGATAGGGCTTTTTCCGTTGTGGCTCCAAGGCTCTGGAATTCACTGCCGATCCACATTAGACAGGCCTCCTCACTGCCCATTTTTAAGTCTGCTCTTAAGACTTACCTCTTTGGTTTGGCGTTTGATCCTGTGTGAGCAGTTCATTTTACTCTGTTTTAACTCTGCTTAGTTGTGTTTACTATGTTTTAATTAGTTTCATTTATTGTATTTTATTTACTTATTTATTATTTTGTTTTTGTTTAAAATTTATTTTAGTCTATGTTCAGCACTTTGGTCAGCGGCTGTTGTATGTAAAGTGCTTTATAAATAAAGTTGACTTGACTTGCTGCCTTGCAGTAAGGAGACCTGGGTTTGCTTCCCGGGTCCTCCCTGCGTGGAGTTTGCATGTTCTCCCCGTGTCTGCGTGGGTTCCCTCCGGGTGCTCCAGTTTCCTCCCACAGTCCAAAGACATGCAGGTTAGGTGAACTGGCGATCCTAAATTGTCCCTGGTGTGTGCTTGGTGTGTGTATGTGTGTGTGTGTGCCCTGCAGTGGGCTGGCACCCTGCCCGTGGTTTGTTTCCTGCCTTGCGCCCTGTGTTGGCTGGGATTGGCTCCAGCAGACCCCCATGACACTGTAGTTAGGATATAGCGGGTTGGATAATGGATGGATGGATGAAGTTGCATCAGATATTTGAAATATTAAAATGTGTGCTTCAATTTAAATATTTAAAGTCTAAATATTTTTTAACTGTAATAGAAATTTGTCATCTTTCATCCTCTGTTAGAGGGTCTTCAGATAGTCTACAATGATACCCCACATGCTTATGTTTGACATTTGTCGTATTTTGCCGTCTGGGAGAGAGAGTTTGGGAGCGTGTGCTGATTACTGTGCATTGCTACACCCACCAAATAATGAACCACCCAGATTGGGACCCGAGTGCAGCAGGTGACACCGCAGCACCACACTGGAACAGTGTGAAGTTTTTTTACAGTGGCTGGAGTGCCAATCCTGCCACCGACACCCAGAATTTTCCCTTCAAGTTGGAGGACCTGCTTGTAAGGCTGGATGCAGGTTGATGTCATACCCAGGACAAAGTAATTGTAGGTTAAGGGCCTTGCTCAAGGGCCCAATGGAGCACTGGCGTTTACAGGATTTCAAACTTCCGAATGCTGACGCAGATCCCTAGCCTCAAAGACCATCACTCAGAAAACAAATACCAAAAATCGATGATCAAGTTTGAAATGGCATAAAAGTACACTTCACATGCCTCTTTTACTGATTCCCATATTTTCAATGTTTTGTGAGTCTTGTATCTCACCAGTGGGTGAACCCCTGGAGTTGGCTGATTTGACCTTTGGATCATTTTTGCTGAAGACACCTATTGGTTTACTCTTTATCATAAAGATGTAGTTTCCTGCACAAAATATGGTCCAAAAATTGTTGTCAATCTGCTCAAAACCTTCTGAGCTCCAGAAAGAGATGGATTTGAGGAAGTGCAGAGCAGGAGGATCTGAAGTCCTTGAATTGTGTAGTGGGAATGATAGCCGTGAGTGAACTGTCCATTTGTGTACTTTGGTATGAAGTTTTTTGAAGAATCCTTTTCTTTTCCTTGACCTTTGTTTTTGTTTGGGCAGAAAAAGCAAAGATTTGTTTTTCGTTTTGTAAATACCTTTTCTTCACCATTTCAGCTTATCTTTAATTGTGTGTCATCAGGACTGTGTTTATTAATTGATGACAATATAAAGATTTTTTGCTTTTTTCAGCTTTTGTAGATAAAGAATCACTGTTTTAAACTTTGCTTTCTGGTCTGTTTCTTGATTCTCTCAACCAGTGATCTGTTCGGTTGCAGCTCCAGTTGCCCAGATTAGGAGACTGTGCAAGGGTGCCATTGCTCAGGGCATCACACACCAGAGCAATAAAAACTAACTACAAGCAGCAGGTTAAGGATGTATTGATTCTGTTAAGAGGAAATTTAGGAAGAATTTCTGAAAAAATAAATGTGCCCATTTTACTTATCATTCACTTTATGGGACCGTCACAACTTAATCTGTCAATGAGCTCGGCCAGCCACTCGAGATTCCTCATGAGTTCTTGTTTTCCTTGGGCCTTTCAGGGTTAAGTTTGGCTCCTGTCTGCACTCTGCAAAAGTTTGTGCCGGCCTGCCGGCTTCCAGCTGGATCCTGTCTGACAATCCGTGTGGGATGTTGGCTTCGTTGAACTCGCAGTCCCAAGGTCAACAATGAAAGTTCTTGCGAACTCTGACACATTAACTTGCTAGGCTGCTAGTGAGGATTCAAAAGCTGTTGTTCTGTTCCTTCTTGCTCATTGTGGTTTCACAAGGCCCGATCAGTTCTATACTGGGTGGTGAATGTAGTCATCAATCCAGCTTTGTTTTGCACACCTCCTTTCACAAAAGATCTTCTTGATAAACCCATCTCCTAATTAATTCGCCTCTACAGTGACTATCACGGGCAGGAGCTTTCCATCTGCAAACCCACTACAGACTGAAAATGAAAAATCTGAGAAGGAAACTGAAAGCATTTCAGCTCGCCCTGAGGTGGCTGCTACATTACACTGGATGCTGCCAGGATTGGCTGCTGCTACGTACAGCCCTACAAATGGGCTAAAATGAAAATGCCTAGATACCTGCAATTACAAGATTTTTTTTCTGCGTTTCTTTTATTGCACCATCATTAACTGTCTGCATTCAGTAAATAGGAAAGGTCATTAGGTGAAATTCTGCCTGCTCTCCCACTTCCTGCAAGTCAACCTGCTGAATATCTTCAGCACCAGGCTGCTTCTACCACTGTGCTGCAGTGACTGCATTTTAACCAGCTGTCATTAAAAGATACAATAAATATCCTGGCTAGACTGTATTTATATGCATTTTCATACATCCACCTTAAAGTATCTATCTATCTATCTATCTATCTATCTATCTATCTATCTATCTATCTATCTATCTATCTATCTATCTATCTATCTATCTATCTATCTATCTATCTATCTATCTATCTATCTATCTATCTATCTATCTATCTATCTATCTATCTATCTATCTAATAAAAGGATAAGTGTGTCTGTCTGGTTGCTCTGTCTCTGTCATTTCAACAGATGGTGCACCACAGCCATTAACACTGCTTTAACAAATCCTATATCAAATGACACATAGCAGAAATGTATGCATTGCATGGAGCACTGCAGATGTTGACACTGAGGTCTATGTTCACTACTTAGATTTCAATCCATCTTAGATGTGGAGCATAGCTAGTTCATTTCAAAGTGTGTCACGCACGAGTGTTTAGGGACCAGCCTAAAGACCCAATGAGCAGCGCAAGATTGCACGTCAGGGGATGACGGCAGTGTACTGACCGCTCTCTCTTTGTTCTGACAGGAAAGACGAGAAAACGGCACCTTGAATTCACCCGAAAACCCTAGCCAGCAGAACAAGCCACTTCCAGGTTCCTTCCTTCCCTCTGGTCCCCCAATGATGACGTCACCACATCCCATCTACCTCAGCGGCTCCCTTTCCAGCATTCCCTTTCCATTTCCGTCCCCACAGCATAAAATGTCCGCCGATCATTATACCCATTGTCTGTATTGAATTTTCATGACTGACCAGATAACTGCAAAACACCGGTTCTTACAGTATACAGGGACGAATTCCCCAACTCTTGAAGATCGTGTTTGTGCTTTCTTTTACAGTGATAATGGAGATGTGTGTATTATTATTTAAATTAGAAGGCATTTGATGTGGGTTACTCCAAAATTGAAAATTGTCCTTGTGATCTCTAAAGTACCTGCAGTATCTACCTACATCTGCTCACACTGAGTGTAAATATACACAGTCATGTGAAAAAGAAAGTACACCCCATGAAAGGTTTTGTCTCTTTTAACATAGGTGGACATATCAAGATTTGACCTTCATTTAAACAGTGTCTTTAAATAAAGGTGATATCACTGAAAAAAAACAAAAATTATTTGACATTGCAATAATTTATTCAATGAAAAATGAACAGATATGTTATTTTAGGAAACAGTAGGTCCACCCTTGGCTCTGATAGCTAGTATTGCCTTCTCGAGTCAGCGTTTCTTACAGCTGTCTCACAGTTTCTGACTTTGACTGGGAAATAAGATGCCGAGTTCTTTTAGCTGTGTGATGGTTGAGGGGTGTCTTGTATGCACAGCCCGTTTCAAATCCTGCCATGGCATGTTGATGGGATTCAGATCTGGGCTTTGACTTGGCCATTCCAGAAACATCCACATCCTTCTTTTCAGGCATTCCTTGGTGTATTTACTTGAATGCTTAGGGTTATTTTTATGTTTCAAGATCCATTTTCATATGAGCTTTAATCTCCTGACAGATGGTCACACGTTATCCTCAGGTACCCTCTGATACAACGAAGAATTCATTATGGATTCAATGATGGTGAACTGATGAGGCTCTGATGCTACAAAGCATCCCCAAGCCATAACATTTCCGCTACCATGCCTTACAGTTGGTATCAGGTTCTTCTGGTTAAATGTTGTCTTTGGTTTTCATAAAACGTGTCTTCCCGGAGTGAGGCCAAATAACTCTGTCTATGCTTTATCTATCCCAGAGGACATTGGTTTAGGAGTCCTGGGCTTTGCCAAGGAGTTCATGAGCAAACGTCAGTGTTAGCATTTAGTGTTGTTTCTGGAGAGCAATGGTAGACTCGTGTACTTTGACATCGACAGTTACAAGAGCTACCTTTGAGTCCCCTGATGAAATTCTGGGGTTCGTAGAGACTTCTTTCAGAATCTCATGTCTTGTTTTCAGTTCTAAACTTGCTGGGGTGGCCTGGCCTGAACAAGATAACAATTGTTTGAAATTCTTCTTCACTTGAAGAGGATCTTCCTAACAGTGAAATGGTGGACTTCCAATTGTTTGGGGATCATTTTAAATCCCTTCCTAGACTCACAGGCATCTATAACCTTCTTTGAAGGTCTTGGAGAGCTCTTTCGATCTCTGCATGGTAATAAGACACACTTCAACAACAACGAGCAAACCAAAGTAATTGTTTGATGATTAAATAAGAAAGGTTCATCCAAGATGGTGTACTGATCATTTGCATCTGATCTTGTGCAGTGATAAATGGAAGGGTGGACTTATTCCACAGGTAAAATTTACATTTATATTTCTTTAAATTATATAATGTTCAACAAGTAAATGTGGTGTGATGTGTGTTATTATGTCACTTTTATCTATAGATATGGTTTAAGTGAAACACTACACAGACAGCAACTGGGATGGGATGTGAAACAAGACATCTAGGCTATGAAGAAAGACAACTGCTCCACCATGGTGATTTCCTGTCGAGATCAGGCTTTTATTATACAGTGCATCTGGAAAGTATTCACAGCGCATCACTTTTTCCACATTTTGTTATGTTACAGCCTTATTCCAAAATGGATTAAATTCATTTTTTTCCTCAGAATTCTACACACAACACCCCATAATGACAACATGAAAAAAGTTTACTTGAAGTTTTTGAAAATTTATTAAAAATAAAAAAATTAAGAAAGCACATGTACATAAGTATTCACAGCCTTTGCCATGAAGCTCAAAATTGAGCTCAGGTGCATCCTGTTTCCCCTGATCATCCTTGAGATGTTTCTGCAGCTTCATTGGAGTTCACCTGTGGTAAATTCAGTTGACTGGACATGATTTGGAAAGGCACACACCTGTCTATATAAGGTCTCACAGTTGACAGTTCATGGCAGAGCACAAACCAAGCATGAAGTCAAAGGAATTGTCTGTAGACCTCCGAGACAGGATTGTCTCGAGGCACAAATCTGGGGAAGGTTACAGAAAAATTTCTGCAGCTTTGAAAGTCCCAATGAGCACTGTGGCCTCCATCATCCGTAAGTGGAAGAAGTTCGAAACCACCAGGACTCTTCCTAGAGCTGGCCGGCCATCTAAACTGAGCGATTGGGGGAGAAGGGTCTTAGTCGGGGAGGTGACCAAGAACCCGATGGTCACTCTGTCAAAGCTCCAGAGGTCCTCTGTGGAGAGGGGAGAACCTTCCAGAAGGACAACCATCTCTGCAGCAATCCACCAATCAGGCCTGTATGGTAGAGTGGCCAGACGGAAGCCACTCCTTAGTAAAAGGCACATGGCAGCCCACCTGGAGTTTGCCAAAAGGCACCTGAAGGACTCTCAGACTATGAGAAAGAAAATTCTCTGGTCTGATGAGACAAAGATTGAACTCTTTGGTGTGAATGCCAGGTGTCACGTTTTGAGGAAACCAGGCACCGCTCATCACCAGGCCAATACCATCCCTACAGTGAAGCATGGTGGTGGCAGCATTATGCTGTGGGGATGTTTTTCAGCAGCAGGAACTAGTCAGGAGAAAGGGAAAGATGACTGCAGCAATGTACAGAGACATCCTGGATGAAAACCTGCTCCAGAGCGCTCTTGACCTCAGACTGGAGCGACGGTTCATCTTTCAGCAGGACAATGACCCTAAGCACACAGCCAAGATATCAAAGATGAGGCTTCAGGACAACTCTGTGAATGTCCTTGAGTGGCCCAGCCAGAGCCCAGACTTGAATCCGATTGAATATCTCTGGAGAGATCTTAAAATGGCTGTGCACCGACGCTTCCCATCCAACCTGATGGAGCTTGAGAGGTACTGCAAAGAGGAATGGGCGAAACTGGCCAAGGATAGGTGTGCCAAGCTTGTGGCATCATATTCAGAAAGACTTGAGGCTGTAATTGCTGCCAAAGGTGCATCGACAAAGTATTGAGCAAAGGCTGTGAATACTTATGTACATGGGATTTCTCCATTTTTTTATTTTTAATAAATTTGCAAAAACCTCAAGTAAACTTTTTTCACATTGTCATTATGGGATGTTGTGTGCAGAATTCTGAGGAAAAGAAATGAATTTAATCCATTTTGGAATAAGGCTGTAACATAACAAAATGTGTAAAAAGTGATGTGCTGTGAATGCTTTCCGGATGCACTGTATATTAAAGATTGTTTAGTGCTACATATTCTACAAACAGAACCGTGAGAGAAATACCAGCATTTCTCCTTCCAGTAGAAAGTATTAGAATCACATGGAACTTCCACAAGAGTTTAATTTAATGTAGCATCGCAAATCAGGATTTTTTTGGATGAATTCCCACTTCATGGAAAATGTGAGTTTACAAGCTGCCTGAAATAGCTTCCATTTAAAGTAAAACATAACGCATCTCAGAGCGAGCGAGTGTGCGAGGAGGACAGTCTGTGTGAGCTTTCCAGACAGATTAGCAGCTACTCTGTTTCTTTTCCCTAAAAGGGCCGCACTGTCATTTTTGTTTTATCTGAAGCAGTCAAGCACTTGAGGAATGGAAGTGTTTTCTCTCAGCCACTCAGCGTCAGGAGGGTGCGAGAATTCCTCTGATATGCCTATTAGGGCTTGGAGCTCCACTGTGGCAAAAAATAGATTTGTGAGATAAGTCCAAGGGTGGAGGAAGACGGCTGCCATCGAGCTTTGTGTTTTCAACAGCTTTTGAGGAATTTCTAAAAAAAGCTAATAAAGAGTTAAATGTAAAGTATTATGAAAGGAGGATTAAGGTTCTGGAAGGCTGTATAAACTGTTAAAATGATTCAAAGAGATGTTTAACCATTCATTTAAAATATACAATGTAAAAAGAAAATAACCTTTTTTTGGTGTTTGTTTAAAAACCCTGGGATAAGAAAAAAAGATGAGGAGAATCCAACACACGCTGCCTAAGCTAATTCATAATGTTTATAAAATGTTCATCTTCTTCCCCTACAAGGCATATCACCAAGCTGCAATCTGGAATCTTATTTTTTTTTTAACTCTCCAGGAATAAATTAGGAAATGCTCTGAAGCTAAACAAAAAAAAAAGAATCAGATTGTATAGGCCTTCATACATTTGCTAGAAAACAATGAAATGCTGCGAGTATTTGACTCCTTTCACACAATTACTGTAATGATACAATTCATTGTGTGGAGTCTGCCTACTGTTCATACCAGCCCAGGTTCAGTTGTTACTGTCATAGTAAATTTTTATTTGTGTTCTTGTGTGCAGATCCTCCAGTTTTCTTCCATATCCTAAAGATGAGCAGATGAAGGACTCTGGACTGTCTGAGTGAGTCTTTGTCTGAACACATGTTCTGTGACGAGTGTCCCACGCTTTGCACACTTTGCTGCCAGGGTAGACCCCGGCCCTATGCACTTCATCTTTGAATCAACAGTTTTGGAAAGTGGTTGAGTGGGAGACCGTGTCCTGCAAATTCCCCTCAGCAGGCTCCATTAATGATTCCTGCACAGTTCCATTTTCTTCCAGGGTAGATGTTGACTCCTTGAGACATCGTAATGAAAGCAAACATTGACTGGACCAGCTGAGATGACAGACAATGACGGGTGCACTGCTTCCTCATAGGTGAAGCACTTTGGTTTAGGTTTAGGTTTACGGCCATTTCAGAATTCACATGTAACCCATAAACCCATTTTGGTATCCTCTATACTCCTGATTCCTTCCAACTTTCATGGTTGACTGGCTTTCTAGTTTGGCCCAAGGTGAATGAGTGTGGTTGTGCATGTAGTCAGCTAGGTGATGGACTGACATCCTAATTTTTTATAATAGTCGGCTTATTAGTTTCACCTGAATGGGTCAGATGGGGTCCACCACCAGGGCCGGATTAAGATGAAATTGGGCCTGATGCTGCAGCGCAAAAAAGGCCAATTGTTTCTCGGCATTGGTGCATGTGCATTCGACACTCACCGTACATGCGCACTCAGACCGACCAAGGAGCCTTAATTGTTTGCAATGCAACCAGCCAACCTTTATTGAACATGAATAATAATAATGACGTAGTATCATAACAAATCGAGATTAACAAGAAGAAAGATATCACAAAGTGACGTCACGTGAAAACCTAACAATGAAATACACAAAATTTCACAATTCTCTTACGAAACAGAGTAAGAAAAAATGAATTTGCAGAAATATTGGGTCAAAGTGACTCAGTTCAGGCTCTTGAGGGTAAAACTTTGTCCACGATTTAAATTTCATAATAGACCAGAATCCTGTCGAGGATTTTAAAAATTCTAAACACCCATGCCAGGCCGGCTTTTAGTTTTACCTTTACAGATTACCATTTAAATAGCCATTGATTTTTACTGTACAACTAACTTTCAATGTGAAAAATTTACTACGTGGCCCTTAATGAACAATAATAAAGTGGCAAGAATCCCCAAGATATTGCAAAAAAACGCAGCTGAATTACTAAGTAAACTGTTTAATGTAAAATTGATAGCATTAACTTGAAATTTTCGGTTAACAATAAACACAACAACGTTATAGTTACGTCACAGCGCAAAGAACAATAGTAACTGTATAATAAGTAACGCTGTGTCTAGGTGTCCGAAAGTTGGACTCCAAATTTAATTGTAAGAATTATTTTGAGGTTAATATAGCAAAGGAAAACTGTCCCGCTTCCGGAAAATTCTCGTCTGTTTTCATCTGGGCCTATTTCAGGAATGGACCTAATGCTGCAGCATCAATAGGACCCACCTTAATCCGGCCATGTCCACTACTTTCACACCAATGAAAGTGTTTCATATGAGTACAGCTTAGTTATGCTGACCACAGATGGCCAAAGTTCCTACTCATGTGCAATGTGCCCTAGCAGTTAAGTCACTGAATTGCAGCAACAAGGATGGCAGTTCAATCACTGACCTGTACAATATCTTCATTTCACAGCTGTTCCATAGATCTGCTCTTGTAAAGCACCTTGGCATGTTGACACTATGCAATAATTTTTCTTCTTGAACTATGAAAATAAAATCTGATGGTCAAACTCAACTCATTACTTTTCTGTGGTTATTCTGCGTGATCGACTTTGCCTGCAGTCATTTAAATCCATTGGAATGAAAGAATTCATAGTCGTACAGCCAACCCATTACCACCTCCTTGAGGTCATTATCATCAGGAAATTACCATCCACTTAGGAATTTGTTAAGGTTTCAAAAGAGAAAATAATCACTGGTGGCCAGTTTAGGACCGTACTGTGGATGGTTAAGCTCTATGAAGCCACAAACTCTGATAGCAGCCTTCAGTTCTTGGGATTTATGGGACGATTGACAGTTTTCCACATCATTTGTGTTTGATAGCCTCATGTAATGACTTCATTTTGGAAGCAAAAGTTTCTTCAGTGATGGTTGATTATGTAATTCCAACAGCAGAACACCCTTTGAATCCCAGAAAATTATCAATGCAACTTTTTTGGCCGACTGCTGCATGCAAAGGTACTTGAGGTTCGTGGACAGCTTATGCTTCCATTGCATGGACTCTTGTTTGATTTCATGGTCATGTTGGTGAATCCACATTTCATCCCCAGTAACAATCCCTGCGAATAAATCAGCGGGATTTTCTCTAAGAAGGTCCAAGTTCTCGTAACTGAAATCCTGGCAACGTTTTTTCTGATTGTGTGTCGACATTCGACAGGACACTGACCTTTGACATCATCAAATAAGTATGGCTGATTGTGGAAACGGTGCCAGCTGAAATGCCTATTTCGTGGGCTGTAAGATTAACCTTAACACAATGATCTTCCCTAATCATGGCCTGCACTTTTAGATAGGGCGTCCTGTGAGGGGGTTATCTTCAGTCAACCCCTGAATCCTCACCATACACTGAATTCAGCCTCTCTTGGATTTTTTTCTTCTTCTCCTTCAATTGCAAGGAATTTAATGATGGAACAATGCCCCCAATCTCTCGGTTTCGTCATAAACTTGCAGGTAGATGTATCTGCCCTCCTCTTTTTTGAGTTCCATCCATCCATTTTCCAACCCGCTGAATCCGAACACAGGGTCACGGGGGTCTGCTGGAGCCAATCCCAGCCAACACAGGGCACAAGGCAGGGAACCAATCCTGGGCAGGGTGCCAACCCACCGCAGGACACACACAAACACACCCACACACCAAGCACACACTAGGGCCAATTTAGAATCGCCAATCCACCTAACCTGCATGTCTTTGGACTGTGGGAGGAAACCGGAGCGCCCGGAGGAAACCCACGCAGACACGGGGAGAACATGCAAACTCCACGCAGGGAGGACCCGGGAAGCGAACCCGGGTCCCCAGGTATCCCAACTGCGAGGCAGCAGCGCTACCCACTGCGCCACCGTGCCGCCCTCTTTTTTGAGTTCTTGTTATAAAATTACCTCAAACTGCTAAACTATGTCCTGATCTCCAGTGACAAGTTCAGATCTTTAAAACAAATGTATGATACTGGGGTCTGTAAGTTATTGAACACCCCTCATATTAAATACATTCAAGAAAAAAAAACTTTTTGGAGGGTTGAATAAGTGGAGGAATCCAAAAGAATACTTGGGGTGCCAACTGGGCCCTCCTTGTTTAATGCATGGCACCTAAAAACAGAAAAGAAACAAGTGCTTGGTGGAGCAACACAAAATGGGCAATTGAGTTGTCTCAATAGCCAAATGGTCCATTTACTTAAAGCTTCTCTCTCTCAAGTGGGTCTGGTTTGGGGAGCTCCACCATACAATGACTTGAGTTGAAAATGAGATGCCAACTTCTAGGCATGTCTAGTTTTGTAGGAGCCCAACTGGAGGGGACGCAGGTACTCAGGGCATCATGGGAGGGTTTCATTTGCCCTCAGTGAGTGTCTCTCGGCACTGTGGAGGGAAGAAGAGACAATACTGTTAGCAATAACACCCTCTATCATCCCAGAGTGGTATTGCATACTTTACTAAGCCAGGATGGTGATCCTCAGATGCCGATGCATGGCATGTTATTAATCCAAAGAAAATTCTAAAGAAAACCTGACAAATGGCATATTGGAGGAACAAAAAATAAAGAAAATTTCCAAGGTCCCACACATACATAAAGTTTAAAGATGTTTTTAATAAGGGATTTGAAAATAAGACATACTTATAAATTTGTGTCAAACAGCACGTTGTCCAAAACTGAAAGTCATTTCTGGATGAAGTCCACTCTGAAGACTACGCTGATGCTAAAGGGAATTCAAGTCTGAGACAGGAAGACACTGGGCATAGACAACAAGGGCACGGGTGCCTTACAAATCACAAGTGACGACGGAAAAATAAAAGCCTCTGCTGAACACCAACTTCCACCACATAGCTGTTACATCTATTAAAATGTCTATTTAAAATGTAAAGCATTATTCATTCTTATGACATATTCTATTTTTTTTTGCTTAAGGAAATAATTGTATTAAATGTAGACAGATGACCCTCTGAGTAGACACTGAGGAATCTTATTTTTGTTGTAACTGGCTTGATTTTTAACATCAAATATTTCAAAGATGCATTCAATTAATGATCATTAAACAAAACGGCAAAGTTTTACATATTTTATTTTTTCTGTTAAGCATGGCTTTGCCTTTCTTGATTGATTTGAGAAGGAAAATTTATATGAAAGACACGCTTTTAGCAGGTCTGTCTCACTCTGCCATTTCTTCACAGACAATTTTTCAGCCTCATTTCTTCAGCAAGGTTGAAAGACATTTATTTAACACACCCTGACGCTTTCAAAGAAGATCAAAAGAAAATGTGATTAAAAATATCGAGTGGATACCATTTTGAGATTTTCAGTTAATTAAATATCCAGACAAAATAAACTCTTTGACTTATAAAAAAAATTATGCAGTGTTTTTTCAGGGTACTGGTCTGTAGCACAATCCTCTGTTGACAAACACAAAGCGTTTCACAGATCTTCTTGTGTTTGCTTGGGTTTTCTTTTGTGTTGTTCCTTATACGTCCACAAAATTGTTCTGGTGATTCTACATCAGCTATAACAGTGGTCTGCAAAAATCCCCCCTGCATGTAAAAACAGATGTACTGTCAAGTGTGTTGAATCCATTTCTGAAATTGGTATTTCTCTACTACAAACCGTTTCTGTGAGATATCAGAACACCATTTTGAAATAAATTGCTGATTTAAAAAATAAAATTACATTTGTTTGATGGCAAGTATTTTTCATGTTCAGGATATTGTTTGAAGTATATTTTGAGCTGTCTTCCTCATTGACAAAATTAGTTCAAGTGGAAATAACACAAATGTAAGTATTTGCTACACATTTTTGACTCTTAATCAGTATTTTTTCTGTTCTTTTTCATTCAAAATAGCCAGGAAGGTTACAAAGATGCCTTTTAACTCTTTCAGGGCTGATGTCAACTTTTGTCAAAATTCGGGGGTAGAGGATGGTAATCAGCTGCAAACTGTGACAAAACTCGCCTTTACATTTTAAGTTTGACTTTCTTTGCTAGAAGGAAAGTTAAGTAGCTTTGTTGATTAAGCTCAATTCCCTGCGTGAGTAGCGAACAGCAAACAACCTCAAAAATGGCATTGAAATCAGGCGAGAGTCTAAATACGTCATAGACGTTTTACGTATTATCACTGAATCAGACTCTGACTTGTCAGACATGGAATTTGATGCAAGTGATCAGGAGATGGACATCGAATACGAAAGTGAGGTACCAGCCCCAGCTGATCGTGGTGTTGAACACGTTTGTGTAGCTGATGCGCCTATGATAGCGTTCACCTGGGAGGACCACCGCTTATGATGACAAGACCATATTGTGTCACACTGCAACTGCCACCACCGCCCACCGGCTGTGCGAAGGCAGCCAGCCCACCGTGCATTCATGCTGGCCATTGAGGTGCCCCTGTGCAGCCACTGCCTCCAGAGATGCCGAACATGTGCCAACAGCAACCACAGCATGCAGCAACAGATGTTTTATGTTGCTTTCTGTGTGAAACTATTACTTTGTGTGCTTTTCAGAAAACTGAATTTTTTGGAAAAAATATTCAGCCCTCAAAGAGCTAATTGACCAGAAGAGAGAGCAAGAGAGAGTTGTTGTAGTTGTTTAAATGGTTTTTACTGAAATATGCAAGGTCAGGAGGATCCATCCATTGTCTTGACCAGGTGACAAGTAAGGAAACTGTAGAAAAATACACAGCTTTCTGTTATTGAGATCACAAGAGTTAAAGGTTTTACAAAATTTTAAGAGAAGAGTGGATAGAATTTAATTGAGCAGAGTGAATTTATGTTAGCACACTTCCGTTTGTCATTTTATCTTGAAACATCTTCAGAGGAAAAAACTAACCAGCTGACTACTTTTTGTAAATAATAATCAGATATAATATGTGTACTTTAGAATTTTTTTTCATTTTAAACCTTCCTCTCTCTCGAAGATATAATAAATATGATAAAGCAATTTTGTTTCCAGATTGGAATTCAGCCCCTTTAACACAATTATTGACAAATTTTTGCAAACTGGTGTAACAGCTCTACTACACACTGGCAAGCAATTCAGAGTCATTTCTTGACGTTCCCAAGATGGTGTAGGGACGCCAGCCTAGGTTTGGTTCTCTGTCAGATGGAGCCCAGTGGAGGCTGGCTGGTCTCATGGCCTCGGTACCCCAGGAGATTTTGTTTTGTTTTTTTCTGTCCTCCTGGCCATCGGACCTTACTTTATTCTTTGTTACTTAGTATTGCCTAATCTTATATATATATATATATTTTCCTCATCTTGTAAGGCACTTTGAGCTACATCATTTGAATGAAAATGTGCTATATAAATAAATGTTGTTCTTGTATCCTGTAAGGTACTAAAGCCAGAACTGCTCTATCGGGAGAAGAGGTACTGCATGTGGTGACAGAGCGTGAGGTGCAGGCTACAGACTTGGTGGTAACCCAACTTAAATATTACCATCTAGGCAGGGAATTCACCCTGGTTACAGATCACCATCCACTGCAGTGTCTGGTGATTCATGAAGAGACTAATCCAAGGGTTCCTCAGTGGTTTTTGGAACTTCTACTATACAAGTTTGGGGTCCTACATCACTGGGATTCTCTTCACATCAACACCAATTCTCTTTCCTAAATCCTCGACATCTCAGTTAGGTCTGCCCATCCCATTGGGGATGTGAGAAGGCGGGGGACTGTGTCAAGCATGTGTACTTAGGGGACATCTTCAGAGATCCAACCAGTTGATAGGGGGCCTTGTCGCTAACACAATTTACTTTTACATCTGCAGTTCAGGGGGATGCAATCTGGAAGAAGGTTGAGCACTTCCTCTCTATCCCAGGAAACCCTACCCCTTTCAGGAGGTCACTATTCAATCCCATCAACCGTTAGAAATGGCTGTTCATTTGAGGACCCACATCTGCAGATAACAGAGCTGATTTGTTATTGGTTTAAGACATTATTTTTGCACCCTTGAGATAGATAGATAGATAGATAGATAGATAGATAGATAGATAGATAGATAGATAGATAGATAGATAGATAGATAGATAGATAGATAGATAGATAGATAGATAGATACTTTATTAATCCCAAGGGGAAATTAACAAAGTGAATTGAGTGCTATTTCTTTGAAACCCTTTCCCACCTATTAAATGTGGCCACCCTGCTGGCACCCCAACTCTTTGGGCTGCCTCTTTCTGATTTGTTTTACATGATATATTTTTGTAGGCCAAAAGTTACTTTGTTTTTAAAGTTTGTAATGAAATGAAAAGGATACAGTGGGTCTGTGTTGGTGTGTCAGACCACCCAATGCCTCAAATAGCGTCTCCCCTATTTCATTGGCAATCCACGTCTCACAGAAGGAACATCTCTGGAGAGACAATTAGAAATTGTTCTCCTCCTCCTCCAGAGACTGCTCCACTTTACCTTAAAAATAAGCAGATGTTAACTGGTTTATGTCTCTCAGGGAATAGGCTTCAGTTTGACAGCCTGGGCGTTAAAGTGGAGGACCTGCTTTGCTGGCTGACGAGCGTCTGGCTGCACCAAAGCACTAATGAAGAAAGAAAAAATATGCCCTAAGCTCTGACATTTTTTCTCCATTGTATTTTTCCAAATTTTAATTCATCATTATGTTGCAGTTATCACATAATGAAAAATGTTCATTGAAATTAACTGCATTATTAATTAAAATTTTATCTGTACTTCCTTCAAGCATATTATCATTTTTCTATAAAGCATAAATAACTCTGTTTATTTTCTAATCCAATACAATTTTAATAAACACTTGTCTGGGCATATTAAATTATTCCAATTAGTTTATTGAACAGTTTTGTTTAAAAGAAGCAACAGTGAAAAACAGTGAAGCACTAATCAGTCAACAACACAAAGAACTTTTTTTATTTTTATTATTGCAAGCCACATCACAATACAAATTACTCCAGTGCTTTGTTTTGTTCTATCAGTAATCCTAAAGATAAAAAATAAGACATTATTTATTTTCTGACTATTGTAAGAGAATCAAAGGACAACGATAAAGAGTTGGGATACCAGCCTGGTAACCCCATATAACTGAATGGCAAGCAAAAATGAAAATAAAATGCACAATAATGGCAGAGAATTCTTTTCAGATTTGAGTTCAGGACAGAACTGGCAAAGATGGCAGAGTTTTCGGTTTTCAGGAAGATGCAAGTCTGGGTGGATGAACACTGGAAGAGATGTTGTAGCTGTCAATCATCCAGTCTGCAGCAGGGCTGTCTTAACAGCATTATAGGCCCCCACAGTGCACTGGGGCCCCTACCTACACAACCACTCATCAAGTCACAACATACATAGATTAGCATGGAGCCCCGATGCTCGTGGGGCTGCCGGGCAACTGCTCAGCATGCCCATGCGTTAAGACGGCCCTGGAAAAAAGTCGTTATAACACATCGCCAACTTCTGGTGTGGCAGTAGAATTACGGTCACTAGAGCCGTTAACACCAGTTTATTTACTCTGGTCGTTCAATGGATGCTCTTTATTCATTAACAACATGTCCAGTTACAGAAATCAAATGTCCATAAGACACCAGTGCCTACCCCTAACCCTAACCCACACTTGTAATCACAATAAATATATTTCTTGAACAAGTAGAAAAAAGAATATTCATTGCTAGTCCATTCCAGGACAGGATGATATTCATTTTATTATGCAGGTTTTAGTGCTCCTTATTTTAAGACTTTGTTATTTCTTAGGATATCAGTTCTTCTAGCATTGGGCACAGTAGAAGAAAAGCATATTATACATTTAAAAGTAATGGCAACACCATCTGAAGAAAATATACTTAGTCCTTTATGTTGGGTGGATGCGCTGATAGCATGTTGCTGCACCCACCACATGATGAACCACTTGGATTTGGACCCGAGTGCAGCGGGAGATGCCTCAGCACCACATTGGAACAGTGGGAAGTTTTTTTACAGTGGCTGGAGTGCCAGTCCTGCCACCAACCCCCAAGTTTTCCCTGCTTGCAGGGCTGGATGTAAATTAATGTCATACCCAGGACGAAGCAATTGCTGGTTAAGGTCCCAATGGAGTAGAGTCACTTCTGTCATTTATGGGATTCGACTTGGCAACCTTCTGATTGCTGGCGCAGATCCCTAGTCTCAGAGCCACCACTCCTCCTTTTATGTTTTGTGAAGTAAATAACATCCACCCCATTTTTCCAATATCAATGCTAGCTACCAAATATTCAAGGTATGAATATTAGCTGTTGTGCCACCACATCACACTGTTTCAAAATATCTATAGTAAATAACTAGATTATACCCTAGGCAGATACTTCGTTTAGAGGTTTGCATTACTGGATTGCTCATAGCCCACTCTTGTTCTGATTGGCTGTGTGACTGAGTCCTGCAAAAGACCAGTGCTTGCTTGTTGCCTTACACCCAGTGCTGCTGCGATGATCACTGACCCTCAGTGACCCTAAACTGGCCTTATTAAATTTGCACCTCAGCACATACGTATAACTTTTACTCAATACTTTTCACTTGATGCTACACACATGCTTAACCTCTTCTTCACTAGATGTCAAGAGACAACCGGACTATACGTGTGTATGATATTACATAAGCCAGCAGCCAACGTATTTGCAATTCTGTGTGAGGATGTAACTCACTTAACAACAGTTTAGCTTTACGGCTGCTCTCACCAGCTTTCTGTGTGGAAGCAAAGGTTTCTGTCTTGGAGTCTTCCTGAAGGTGGGTTGAGATATTCGTGGGCACACATTACCGCTGTCTCAGGAGCAAGTGAACAGGCACGTGACAAGATAGCTCACTTGTATAAAGGAATGGGTGACTAGGTTCCTTACCAACTGATAATGGGACAAGATTTGAAAAGCATTGTGAGAATTCAGCATAGAGTTAGTCAAAGGTGAGAGAAACAGGGGCAGTTTAAGCAGTCAGTGAGAGTATTAGGGATCTGGGCATGTTTTCTGCTGGCAAAATGGGCTGGAATTCCTTTGTAGTGACTCAATCTGAGACAGAGTCATGGGAAGCGTGACGTCATGAGTAGGGAGCCGGGCAGGGCCCGCCTCGCTGTCCTGTATCACTTTTACGTGGGTGAAGCCGCGGGGAACAGCTACTATATATATATATATATATATATATATATATATATATATATATATATATATATATATATATATTGTCACAGGAGGCTGGGGGACAGACCCAGCTGGGACACCTGGAAGGACCGGGAGGTGGCGGATTCGTCCTCTGGGCCATGTGGGGGCAACAGCCCTGGATCGGGAGAGGACCATGAGAGAGGAGCAAGGAGGCTCAAGCCCGTTGGGGCCTCTGGCCACCGACAGGGGGCGCCCCGAGCCTCAGAGAGCCCGGGAGGCATTCACTTCCGCCACACCTGGGAAGATGGAAGAAGAGCCTTCCAGGGACGCCTGGAGTGTTTCCGGGTGCAAAGGCGGCACTTTCGCCACACCAGGAAGTGCTACCGGAAGAGCACCTGGAGCACATCCGGGTGAGAATAAAAGGGGCCGCCTCCCTACAATCTGGGAGCTAGAGTCGGGAGTGGGAGCAGGAAGAGGCTCCTGTGGAGAGAGGAAAGGCGGCCCACGGACAGTGAGAGAGGCCCGAGTATAAGGTGATTAGTGCTGGGAGCACTGTGTGCTGTGCGGGACATTTCTGCATTTTGGAATTAATAAACGTGTGTTTTATAAAGATGTGGCCTCAGTGTGATGGTGTCTGGGCATGTCTCACAATATATATATATATATATATTGTGGGATATGGCCGGTCATTCATCCTGGCCAATACCCCCAGGCCGCTAGATGGAGCCCTCCTTGCAACGTGGAGATACCCCGAATTCCAGCAGGGCATCATGGACTATGGAGTTTTAATACACAGCCCTGCTGAATAACGTTGGGGCCTCCAGGGGACGCTGCAGGGAGACACAGACACGTTTATTTTCCTTACAGCCCGGAAGTAAATCCTAGTCACATGGTTGGAAGAAATAAAGTGCTTCCGGGCTGATGAAGAAAAGAAGTTTTTTACCTGACCTGGAAGTGACAGAAAGTCTATGCACTGAGGGACAGAAACACTTCCGGGTCACAGACTATAAAGGACTGTGGGAAAATCCCAGACGGATTGAGCTGAGTTGGGAGGCAGGGTGGCTAAGCGTCTGGGAGTGGAGGATTAAGTATTGTTTATTTGAGATTATTGATTTATTGGAGTATAGTGGAGTGGAGGGTGCTTTGTGCACTTTATTATTATAATAAATATTCATTTTGGACTTTAATCTGGTGTCTGATGTCTAGTCTGAGGGTTCAAGGGGTCACGGGGACCCTTAAACTGACACTATATATATATATATATATATATATATATATATATATATATATATATATATATATATATATATATATATAATAATTCATTATATTTATATATATTTATGTATACATGGATCACCACTTGGCACCCCAACCCTTTCCCTTTCTTTGTCTGTTCTTAATACTATATGTTGGGGGTGCCTCCGACCCGCAAACCATAGACATAACTACAGCTACTTTTATTAAACAAAGTACCTTCTTGGGGTGTCCCTCTCGACAGCACTGAATGCAGTAGAGTAAATAGTCCTGGAGAAGGTGCCCATCCATCGTGCTGCTCAGTCATGCCCACACCAATAGTGCCAACTTGGAATTGCCAATTTACCAAACACAAGTGTCTTTGGGGACACTGGAGGAAAAGTCACACAGCAATGGGCAGAAAGTGCAAACTTTCACTTGGACAGAAACCCAGGACTCTGGATCTGTGCGGTGACACTTCTACCCAGTGTGCTATTGTGCCACCAAACTAGCAATTTTCTTGTCAGTTAGAATAGATACTGTGATATGAAGACAACATAAAGGAAACTACTAAATAGACAATCTTAATAAAAGGCTGGGTATGATGGTGAAGTATGGATACTGGGGATCACACTGTTTCAACATAGGTATGGCAAATAGTTGGATTGAAACTATGCTGACACTTTATTTAAATGTTTATGGATTGCATGCAGCACACTCTTTTCTGCTTGGCTGTAGTAGTCTACTCTCCAAAGGAGCGAGATACTAGCACGTTTGCTTCTTTGCGTATGCCCAGTGCTACTGGGATAATAAAAATAACGCAGATATTTGTACTTCAGGTAAATAAGTATTGTGTTAAGTTACTTGTTACTTTAAAAAGTAATCAAACTACTTAATGCACATTACTTTTAACACATTATCCCAAAAACTGCTGGGATTGTGCTTCTATTCTACGTGCAGCTCATCGACATAAATTTATCGATTTCTGAAATATTGAAGCAGATTATTTCAACCAAAAAGCCAAACACAAAATTCACAAAATGGTGTGAAATGCTTCAAGTTTGAACAACGACGAGCCTCTGACATGCACTTATATGAATTCTTCGATTTTATAATTTAAAGAGTGAAACTTCTGGACCTACAGTCCTAAAATCAAATGCAAATAAAAGCCAAGTTAAAGATTAGGAGCTGTTGATACTTCTTATGCTTTCTAAATAGTTACTTCTTTCAGTTCTTGTAGAAGTTGTAATGTATTGCATTACTTCCAGGGGCTCAACTGTCTATTCTGGCAACACATTCTTTATGTTTTCAAGACGAGTGAATACAGCTTGACATTGATCTAATCACTGATATAACTTTGCTAAGTAGTGGTCTTCAAAGAAATGCTGATATAAAGCTGTAAAAGCATTGCTTTCATAAGGTTGGGAGTTTCAAGTGATTGACGAATCTCTCATTTGTCATTGTGTATTTTTCTCTTGTTGTCGCTCTTACTTTCTGTAATCCATAATTTCTCTTACTCTCCTGGTTATCTACTGTACAAGTAGGTTTTTTTTTCAAGATTACATCTTGCTTGTCAGTGTAGTTCAACTTCTTGTTGTACTTATGGTAGGAAGTTGTGAGACCTGACAAAAGGCTAGATTTGAACAACAGTAAACGCTCCGCACAATTGTTGGCATGTATTTCTCCATTTTTATCATTCTTGCATTCTGTATCACTCAGAAGATGGTGCTGCTCTCATTCTTCTTTTTCTGACAAAAGGCTAGTTATGAACAACAGTAAATGCTCTGCACAATTGTTGGCATGTATTTCTCCATTTTTATCATTCTTGCATTCTGTATCGCTCAGAAGATGGTGCTGCTCTCATTCTTCTTTTTCTTGTTATGATGTTTTTCATCATGTAATCAGCTTCTGTGATTTGCTTGATGCTTGGCAGATGTCACTGCTCTTCTTCCTGTTTCTGCCATGTCACTTGGTCTTGTAGTCACTTCTGCTGTTATAAACCAACAAGTACAAGTCCATTTTTTGTATTTCCAAAATGCATCAACTCACAAACGTTCAATAAGACCAAGATCAAGGTTCTAGCTCCTATAGTTTGCAAGTAATCATGTGATGCATGGACAGACCATACCATTTTATATATACAGCTTGCCTGGCTTTAGTAAAATGAAAAGATAAAAGAGGATTAGTATGTATTGGTGTCATTTTAACTAATCTTCATGACATGCCACTCTTACATTTGCTTTTACTCATCTTTTTTTTACTGTATTAAGCCAAGCTGAGAGTGAGTCCATTTTGACTCCATATCTTTGTTTGATAATGAATACTCTTTCCCAGCCATGAACATGAATGTTTCCCTTCAAAGTTTGAAGAAATTAGTAATACAGATAAGTGCTTTAGTACTTTCTGATGTTAACTCGATTGGATGGGTGCAGCAAAGCGTGCAGGCAGATGAGTGCAGCATTAAGTGGCCTTTGGGATGGTGGGGCTGCTTTGCCGAATATAACATGGGACCCAGGAGGTTCCAAAGTCCTCCACTTGTCACAATCCGTCTGTTCACTCTCTGTTAGGTGTTAGGCACCTGGAAATGGCTATCAAAGTAGGTCAGCTGACCAGAATAAGTAAATGAGATTGAAAAAGGGATGCTAGATACACAAATATAATTGAAAATAACGTAATCAGGTCATCCCCTCACCCTTAAAATGCCTAAATGTTTTTGAAGGCTTTGGAGTAATTAAACATAAAAGAATGTCTTCCATCCATTTAGCGTAATCACGTGATCCAATGTTTATGGAATATAAATATATATGATTTCATTAAAAAGCATAATAAATTGGCAAATGTTTTTTATTAACCATATGGCGTGCTTTGCAGGATGGCAGTATGTGGGTCTGCACAGAGGTGTCACTGGGCTTGATAAAGGGCCATCAGACCTGCTGTATTCTCTTGTTTGTCTGACTTTCTCCATTTTCATAAATTTCATGAACCTTTTTAGATTAGGTTCGATAAACTTTAATAATCCCAAGGGGAAATTTACAAGCATATAGCAGAAGAAATATGAAAACCAAAGATACAAATTAACAGGAAAAACAATACAATCAATAAGTAGGTAGATAAATAAATACATACTAATGTTGGGCAAAAAATGCAAAATTGAAGAGTACAAGAATTTAGTTTGGGGTGACAGGAGGAAGCATTGAATTGCCTGATATTAGCTGTCAGAAAAAACTCCCAGAGGCACTTAGCACATTGTGGAGGAATGAGCCTGTGGTTAAAAGTGCTCCAAGAAAGCGCCTCCTGGAGGGAATTTTCAAAACATCACCAATTGTGCACAACGTCTTCCAGTGTGTCCAGGGTTAGCCCTGTGATAGAGCAGGCTTTCCAGTTAAGTTTGTTCAGGCATTTTACATCATTTGAACTTAAGCTACTTACCCAGGAGACCACTGCGTAAAACACCACACTGGCTACTATGGACTGATAGAACATTTCCAGCATATTGCTGCTTATATCAAAAGACCAGAGTCCTAGGAAATACAGTGTGCTCTGGTCTTTCTTGTACTGCGTCACTGTATTGTCAGACCAGTCCAGTTTGCTGTTTATGTGAACCCCCAGGTACTTGTAGCTCTGCACCACCTCCACGTCCTCCTCTTTGGCATACCAGATGTCCACCACCCATTCTTATGTTTTGTTGATGTTGAGCTGCAGATGGTTTTTCCTGCACCACAAGCTGAAGTCCTCCACAAGTCTCCTGTACTCTGACTCTCATTAATGCTGGCGATGATAGAAAAGTCATTTTAGAATTTCTGTACATGGCAGTGCTGGTATTGTACTTGAAGTCTGTTGTGTAGAGGGTAAACAGGAAGGGGGACAAGACAGTTCCCTGAGGTACACACCACCTTTTCTGATTTACAGTCCCTGTGTCTGACAATATCCTGTCTGATGGTCAGGTAGTCCATGATCCAGCAGACTGAGTGGGCATCAAGAAGCATAGCCTTGAGGTTTTTCCATAGTAAATGATGTGGAATGGTGTTAAAGATACTGGAAAAATCAAAGAACATTATCCTGACTGTGGTACATGCTTGGTCTATATGGGAGTAGGTTCTGTGGGACATGTAGATGATAGGTGCACCACAGAGAATCAAGATCAACAAGGGGTCGGTGCGTTTCAGGACGAGCTTTTGAAATGTGTTCATGATGTATCAAGTAAGAGCATCTGGTCTGAAGTCCTGGGGAATCACTAGAATGCCCTGCATTTGACACTGGGACCATGCAGGCTGTTTTCCACAGCTGGAGAACCTTCTAAAAACAACGGGGAAAAAGAGAATGTTATGGAGAGTCAGAAGCTATTTGAAAAGCCTTCTCAGATTCAAGACTGAAACCAACCTCACTCACCACTGGACATAATTATACTTTAGGGGCATTGTAGTGCCATAATCTTTATATACTGTATAATAGACTACTGTGGCTGTTCATTTTTCTGTCCAGGATTTTAAATCACCTGTAGCTCGCAAACCGTTTGACCTATTGACCTGAAATTTGGTACACATATAATAATAATAATTCTTTGCATTTATATAGCGCTTTTCTCACTACTCAAAGCACTCAGCAATTGCAGATTAAGGGCCTTGCTTAAGGGCCCAACAGAGCAGAGTCCCTTTTTGGCATTTACGGGATTCGAACCGGCAACCTTCCGATTGCCAGTGCAGATCCCTATATACTACGTGACGTCTACTGTCTGCTTTCGGGGTGACGATTGACCTCCATGGTTATTCCTCTTTTTATTTTTATTTTATGTTATTGTAGAATCAACACTCGCCAGCGGTCAGCAGGGCAGCCGTGTGGTGCAATGCATATGGGCGCCATTCTCATCCCTACCTCACTTCCTCTACCTCTTCATATCGTAATAATTCTTGAGGCGGATTGAAGACTTAAGTGCCAGCTTAAGTGAAAAATTAAAGAAAGTGTACTAAGTAATTGCAACACAAACACTGACTTAATCAGTTTTAATGTGAAAAGATGCCGACGAAACAAGAGAAGAAGCGGGCCACTAGGGTGGAGAAAAGAAGAGCTGCTCAGGAAGCAGTAAGCACATCAAACGCTGAGCAAACAAATGCTAAACGTACAGAGAAAGAGGATGAAAACTAGGAATGCTCAAGTCAAGTGTAAGTGCGCTGTTACTGGTTTAATTAATGTTAATAATAATAATAATAATAATTCATTACATTTATATAGCGCTTTTCTCAGTACTCAAAGCGCTATCCACACAGGGAGGAACCGGGAAGCGAACCCACACCTGTTATCTACTACTGAAGCAAAGGTACCACATTTCTCTTAATACTCATTCATCTACAGTATTTACTTGGATTGATTTATTTCAATTCAGGGACAGGATATTTGAAACTTGTCTGGACAGCACTGGGTGCAAGGCAGGAACCACCCCTGGATGATGCACCACAAGCCAGTTCAGAGGTAGTAAACAATATAACCTTCATGTCTTTAGCTTGTGGAGGCAAAGCAAGTTATCCAGAAGAAAGCAGGCCAAGCACAGGCAGTACAGGTCAGCTCAATGTAGATAAGTGACTGAACCTGGAAGGAGTACCCTAAACTCTGGAGCAGTGAGTCATCAGTGCTTCGTGCCATACACAACCATGTCACCCATAATAGTATGGTATAATTGATAAATGTTTGAAAAATGAAACAAAATTACATTGAACCATCTATGGTTGACCAGTGCTACTAGAAGCTGTCTCCAAGAACTGTATCAGATGTCATGGCTACTCATTCGAATTAGGGTAGTCTGGTTCTTTGGTATCTTGCAACTGCAATGTGTATGTGTGATCCTAAAGTCTTTATACTTCTGCTGTGCTGTGTTTAGTGTGATAGTAATAATAAAATTACTAAAGACTTCTTAATAACTGAAGGACACTGCTTGGGTCATCAACATGAGCTGTTGTTGTCACATGACTTTATGTAAGGCTCCTCCAATGACATATATAAGTAGTTTCAATTACTTGCACAATCTATAAAATGCAACAAACTCTGATGATCTCAGCCATTTCCAAACTGTTAACCTCACTACTCGGCTCTACAGGAGGTGTGAAGGAGAACTCTGTCTTGGCCCACAGCATCCCCAGCCATGTTATGTGTGCATATGATTTACCAGTTTTCAGAAAATAAATGAGACAAGAGTGTCTTGTTCATTATCTATCAGTTTTATATCATGGGAAGCTCTTTTGGTTATTCTGAGAATAACAAAGTTTAGAATGATGTGACCAGTTAAAAGTGTTTCATGGTTCTTTGTCTTTTTTCCATTGTTTCAGTTTTGTTCCCTTGTGGTCTTTATCCAGAAGATGTTGGTATACCATTGTCTTCAGAACCACCACCATCTCACATTGAACTAAAAACTTGCCTCCTTTCCGACTACTTGCTAGAAATGTAAGGGGGCTCCTCTTGTGTCTTTTTACAGCTTAAATGAAGATAGGGGTTTGAAATATGTCAAAGTTTCAAAGAACACAACATGGATGTGTGATAATAAACCTTGTTTTTTTATCATGAAAGAAATTTTTTAGAGTTTTGAACTCTTTATTATTACTTTTGATAAAGTATATTTTTTAATTCATGTTTTGTTTGCATGACCAGGTGTCGTTTCATGTGACCATGTTCATCGCATTTGTGATGTTACCTTTAGTGACATATAAATATGGCAGTGGTAATGGGCTGCACTATCCTTCAGTTGATTTCAAAAACAAAATCGTAGTGTGGCTAGTATATTTTTTCTAAGTAGGCAAAGTTTTAGGTGTGATTATGGTTTTGAACTCCTTCTGTCTTTGACCCAGTCTCAGATGAATAAAGAGAAATGAAAGTTCGAAATGGAGCAATAAAGGAAAACATCTGGGTTTTTTTATATAACTAGAGGTAGAGTATCCAATGCACATGTCCACTATCAATGCAAAGCTCACAACCTTCTCAGCCCCTGGCTTCTTCTTACTATCAATAAGTTCTTGCCTGATTCCAAACTCATTGTGCTCCTGGCTTTAACATTATAATGTTTCCTGAGGCGATTTCTTGGAAAAGTCCCAGAACCACTGGATGCTCTTTGTGACACACTGGCTAAAGTAACATCAGCAAAGAGGTCCATTTTGTGAACCTGGTGTCCTGTGCCCCCAAAACTTCAATGGCTCTTAAAAGTCTGGGTATTCCTGCCTCTTCAACATGGATAATAGGGCCTCATTCACATGTTGCTCTTTAGCCGCTGTATAAGAAACTGCTGGTCTCTTGCAAGTTCTTCTCGTTCTTGTTCTTAGAAGGGCTATATTGTTCCAGCTTCTCAGAGCGAGAGACCATTTAGGGCCATCTGGTGGCCTGGAGATCTTGGAGCTTCAAATCACTTTCCCGAGTTCTTTCTCTCTTTTCCTGTCTGTGGGTCAGATATTTCTGGCACCACCTTGGCTAGCTGATGTCTAGCATTCTGGAGGAATATCCCCCAGACACCATCCTGAGAGCTTTTCTCTCATCTGTTACTCCTCCAGGGCACTAGTTTTTACACACTGGCATATACAGTGAATTAGTTACTGTATTTCAAACATATTGTGTGTAATCAGCACACGGAATGATTATCAACAACAATGAAAGAGTAAGCCACAATAAGCACGAAAGTCAGTAGCACTAGGGGTAAAAAATTAGGGAATTCGTAACACTCAAGTCTCATACCGTATGTACACAATCTCTTACAAAAGGCTTGCATTAAGGCTACCTAAGTCATGTTTCACAAAGGCTAAGACTGGTTTGGAGTGTGTGAATTCAGCAAACGTAGCAGTAACATTGACAGCCTTGGTCAGAACAAACAAACAGGGGGAACAGCCAGTAGGTCATGTAAGAACTAATACAGTTTGATTTCTTCTCAATATAGAAAGCGTCAGGCAAAATTAACAATGAAGCAGGACAAAAGAAACATTTACAAAACAGAAACTGTTATGAACAATTCAATCTTTACTTCAGAGTAGACAAAATTGGTCAGTGTTATTACTAGAGAAGGTGGGGAGTCTTTTATTGGGAAAATGGCAGAAATAGTCTGAACAAAGGCAAAAGAGTTAATTATCAGTAAAAACTGGTCACTAGTTAAGAAAAGGTTTAGAATGAAAACCTGCAGCCACAGTAGCACTCCAGGAGCGGAGTTGGAGAACCCTCTAGAACAGGGGTAGGCAACGTCGGTCCTGGAGTGCCACAGTATGTGCAGGTTTTTGTTCCAACCCAGTTCCTTAACGAGAACTCAATTATTGCTGATGAAGCACATATTGCTTAAGTGACATTTTAATGCTTCATTTTAGTGGTCTCGCTTGTTAAGGTTCTCCAACCTTAATTGCTTATTGCTTATTAACTGCTGCATTCAGTGTTTTAATTGCTCCTTATTAGCAATAAGATGTAAAACAGGGGTAGGCAATGTCGGTCCTGGTGAGCCGCAGTGGCTACAGGTTTTCATTCCAACCCAATTGCTTAATTAGAAACCAATCATTGCCAATCTCAGACCTTATTTAATTTTATGGCTTGTTAGTCTGTGCAATGTAAGGCTCTTATATCGTAGATTTTTTTCCTTTCCAAGGATATCATCCAAATGATATGAAGCCTAAAACAGATCATTTTCAGTCTGTCACATTTTTCTATTAAGTGTTTTACTAAATCAAACAGTGCATGATGAACACACACAGATGTAATTGGAAAAAAGCTAGCTGGAGAACTGCTGGCTGCTTTGTCTTTTACATCTTATTGCTAATAAGGAGCAATTAAAACACTGAATGCAGCAGTTTAAGATTGAAATAAGCAATTAAGGTTGGAGAACCTTAACAAGCGAGACCACTAAAATGAAGCATCAAAATGTCACTTAAGCAATATGTGCTTCATCAGAAATAATTGAGTTCTCGTTAAGGAACTGGGTTGGAACAAAAACCTGCACATACTGTGGCACTCCAGGACCGACGTTGCCTACCCCTGGTCTAGAACATATCTCAGTATAAGAAACACCTACAAGATTTTGATTGGATGATATTGTCAAGGCCAGGCTAATATATTTATTAAAATATTCTACATCACTCACGAATGACAGGTGATATATTGTATATTATATATTGTGATATATAAACTTTAAAATATATTGTAAAGTATATTATAACTAGAATTTACAGTATAGTTAAAATATATTGTAATCGTTTCTAAAATGCATTTTATATTATTCTTAGATTTTAAAATATATTAAATGTGTTTGTAATTTTGAAAAATATATTGTAATATACAAAAACAGCAATAATTTACATATTTTAAAATCCATTTCAGTATGCTGCAAGATTCTGTAATATATTTATCCTTGAAGTGTTTTGTAATATGTTATAAAATATATTTATGTAGTGTGACAAGAATGACTCTTAGACATCATAAAGGTTTGGGGTAGCCACCCTTATAATGTACCTTGGCTGCAAAAAGGTATTTTAAAGGTTGTGAGTTGTTCACTCAACTGAATCCAAAACAGAACAGCCATATTAATTCAAAATGGTGGCTTTAAAGGCCATTGTAGGAAGTGACATCATCAGGGCCAGAAGTGGAGGAGACGTCATCATAGGCGGGGCCAAAAGTGACGTCATCAGAGGTGTGACCGGCAGTGCTGTCATCAACGGCGCTGGAAAAAAGCGGAAGTGATGTCATCAAAGGGGGCCGGACACCTGTGGGATTTCCCGAGAATGGTCTGTAAGGGATCGAGAAAGACAGTTAGTGCACCCCACCCACCCAGTTGGACATGGAATTGCCATTATTCAAGCCCTTTAGTTGACTCCTACTCGCACGCAGTAATATATTTTTTTAAAGTATATTTTATGTATATTTCTTATTCGTAGGAGTAGTGAAAAGACATTGTCACAGCAAGAAGTCTGATTAGTCACTCACGCCAATGGAGTTCTCCCTAGCTGTGACAGTTACTTTAATAATGTCCACACACAATGAGGACTGGAGTCTGTGTCTTAGAAGCACAATGGGGATGGCTCGTGGCGGGAGTGTGCCCCATGTGAATAGAATGCAGTTAAAATATGGTCTAAAATGATGGGTTTTGGGGTCCAGAGGTTCACAAATAGGGGGAAACCTCAGAAGGCTTGAGGTCTTGCATAATGAGACATCAAGATGAGTCAAACAGTGTATCATATGTGGGGGCTTTCGTGAATAAGTGATTCAGGAGACACCAAACTAAAAAACTCAAGTGATTTTGAAACATGTATAAGTTCTTCTTATGAACACAAAGTGCCACAGATGGCTTTTTCCAGCACACTGAAGAAAAAAAAAAGGACATCATTCACATAATGAAAACCCATTAACTGCAAAAGTGCTGACATGAACGAAGAGAGTTTTTCATAGATTTTGTTCACACTGTCTTGTTTACAGATTAAGGAGCAACACTTTTCCCATGACTTCATGTATCCCAGTCAAGCTTGTGCCTGTTTCCTAGAAAATGCAGAACCGCTCTGAAAGATACATCTGTTTGATAATATTATTATAGTCAGAGCATTCACTGAAACCTGTGATCTGTCAAGCAAACCCTCACACAATCAAGTCCACAAGGAAGGAAGACATAAATAGCTTTAGAGAGGTCACATATAGTGCCACTAAAATAAAAACTTCTTCCATGAAGCTAAAAATATCACAATGTGAATTAAACAGGGGTGGGAATGTAAAGGGCCTGCTCTCATTCTCACGATCTGGAGCCCTCCTCCACTTTCACAACAACAGTCCTTGGGGATCAAGCAATGGCTGTTAGGTCACTAAGATCACATTGAAAAATTGCAATGATGAAACCATGTCACTGCTAGCATGTTTATGTTTCTGTTATCCATTTTGTTTAAATTCATTTTCCACTGTATGAGAAAAAATATACTTTGTTTAACATATTGTCACACACATGCGCATGGGAAACAGCTGAAGGGCCTAAACACTAATAATTCTATGCCAGGCCAGGGGACGGTGGAGTGTACTGACAATCTCTCTCAGTCCCTTGCAGACCTTTCCTGGGAAATCCCGCCTGTTGCCGGCCTCAAGGATGACATCACTTCCAGGCACGAGGACGCCACTCCCAGTTCCTGCACCGATGATGTCATTTCCCTTCCAGGCCTTTAACAACTGCCATCTTGCCTCAGTACAGGCAGTTCTGTTCTGGACTCTGACCTAAGCACATCGTGCTACTAAAAAAGCAATTTTGCAGCCGAGAAAATATTATACAGGTGGCTGCCACAACTCTTTATGATGTCTCCGACTCATTCTTGTTACAATATGTTAAATGTTAATAACAAGCATCACTGAGGTGAATGCATCTTCTCTTGTATAAACTTGTATAAAAAGAGGGCTTTTCTTGATAATTGTGTATGATGGCCTTACACTCTGTTTTTCCTGCAATCCATTCTTACTATTGATAAAGGTAAAATATTTTAAAATCACAGAAAATCTGGCATGCAATATTTCATATATAGTCATGTGAAAAGTTCACCCACAACATATATTTTTTTAACATAAATGGTGTCACACATGTGCGCTAAGGAGGCAATCAACAAGCCCTGAGGTGAGAGAAACATTGTGAGATTAAGGGTTGATTTATGGCACTAACGCCTCTCTCTCTTTATCATCAGACCAAAAGAAGACAAATAATCCAATTTACTCACCACAACAACTTCCGGATTCCCAAGATGGCCACCCAACATTACTTCCACACTCACTTCCGGTCTCCCACTGATGACGTCACTTCCATCACACCAATAACAACATCACTTCCGGTCTCCCACTGATGACGTCGCTTCCATCACACCAATAACAACATCACTTCCAGTCTCCCGATGATGACGTCACTTCCGTCTACCTGTTACGACATCATCTCCTGCCACATCATTTCCTCCAGCCATCTTTTTTCTGTAAAAAAATACAATTTTTCTGTTTCCATTTGTCAATTGCTTTTTTGAAGTATTTTGATCAGCTTTTCATCTATTTTCTTTGCTTTGTCTACTGGACAAAATACGGGGTCATTCCCCAAGACTTTGTTTGTTGTGGAAAGTCTCTTAATTCACGACAATGGCCATATCAAGATTTGATCTTTGTGTAAACGGTGTCTATAGAAAAAGCTGACATAATATTCCAAACATCTTGCCACTTTTACATTTTGTAGTCCATTGTACAATTTAAATAAACATAAAACTAAATGTCAAATGTAACTAAAAAAGTCTGCCTCTACATATATCACTACTTTAAATACCTAAAATTAGAAGCAACTGCACCAGATCAGGCACAGATGATTAGAACATCATTAGGGGAGATCTTGCTTGAACCTCTCCTCTTCTTTAAACTTCAGATATTTCCTTTGGTTTGCTGTTTTTTGTTGAAGTGTGCCTCATCACCATGTCAAGATTGATAAAGATCTCCAAGGCCTTCAGGAAGAAGGTTATAGATGCCTATCAGTCTGAGAAAGGATTTTAAAAGATCTCCAAACAATTGGAAATCCACCATTCCACCATCCTAAAGATCCTTTACAAGTGAAGAAGAATTCCCACTTGTCCAGGCCAGGCCATCCCAGCAAGTTCACCCCAAAATGCACAACAGGAAATGCTGAAAGATGTCTCTAAGAACACCGGAATTTCATCACAGGACCTACAGGTAACTCTTGTCACTGTGGATATCAAAGAGTATGGGTCTGCCATTAGAAAGAGGCTGCACAAAGTAGATATAAATGTGAGGTGTGCCAGGAGGAACCTTTACTATACAGAAAGAACATCAGGGCAAGGCTAAAGTTTGCCCATGAACACCTGGACAACGACCAGGATTTCTGGAATAATGTGCTCTGGATAGTTAAGGCAAAGAGAGAGAGAGAGAGAGGTTGGGATTGTGTGCTGATAGCGCATTGCCGCACCCTAAGGCAAAGGTTATTCGGCCATAGTACCAGTAAACATTTTTGAAGAAAATCAAAAACTGAATTTGAAAAGAAGAATCTGATACCAACTGTCAGTAAGTATGGTGGTGGAAGTGCTATAATTTTGGGCTGATTTGCTCTATCATGGCCTGGGCAGCTCACCCATCATTGTATCAGCAGGTACTTGAGGATAATGTGATTCCTTCTGTCAGAAGACTGAAGCTCAACTGAAAGAGGATCTTGTAACATGACCATGACCCTAAATATACTTGTACTTCCTGACTGAAAAAAAATGTAATGGAGGGTTCTTGAGGAGGCATGGAGGTGCAGTGGTAGCACTGCTGCCTCGCAGTTAGGAGACCCGGGTTCGTTTCCCGGGTCCACCCTGCATGGAGTTTGCATGTCTTCCTCATGTCTGCGTGGATTTCCTCCCACAGTACAAAGACATGCAGGTTAGGTGCAATGGTCCCTAGTGTGTGCTTGGTGTGTGTGTGTACCCTGTGGTGGGCTGCCGCCCTGCCCGGGGTTTGTTTCCTGCCTTGTGCCCTGTGTTGGCTGAGTTTGGCTCCAGTAGACCCCCTTGACCCTATAGTTAGGATATAGGGGTTGGATAATGGATGGATGGATGGGTTCTGGAATGGCGAAGTCAAAGCAGGGATGCAAATCCCATTGTGATGCTGAGGGGGGATTTAAAATGGGCTGTGAACACAAACACCCCTCAAACATCACACAGATGAAAGAATTCTGCATGGAGGAGTTGGAAGAACCTTCTCCCAGTCAAGGCCAGAGACTGCTAGACAGTAAGAAATGTCAATGCCAGTTGTATGATCCAAGGGGGCACTTACTTTTTCCACAGACTGAAATGGTATATGTATCTGTTCATTTTTCACTGAGTAAATAATTTTCTTTTTTTTCATTTACATTAGCTTTATCCCAAGGTGCTGTTTAAATGGGATCAAATCTTAATACGTTCACATATGTTGAAAAACAATAAACCTTTCATTCAGTGTAATTTTTCACATGACTGTATATTTATTTATTTTACCTTGATTGGGTCCTGTGATATCAGATAAGATTTAGCCCCATTCCGCCTTGAAGTGGAATAACTGGATGCAGAAAATGGATGGTGTATGATTCTAATTGACATATAATACAGTAACTAAAAAACAAATAACAAATACAAAATTTAAGAATATTCTGTTGTCTGGTTTCCAGTCTCTAATCAATCTCTTTGACGTTATTCTTCCTGTCTTTCCCCTCATTCTTATACAGTATTCCCTCCTCCATCGCGGGGGTTGCATTCCAGAGCCACCCGCGAAATAAGAAAATCCGTGAAGTAGAAACCATATGTTTATATGGTTATTTTTATATTGTCATGCTTGGGTCACAGATTTGCACAGAAACACAGGAGGTTGTAGAGAGACAGGAACGTTATTCAAACACTGCAAACAAACATTTGTCTCTTTTTCAAAAGTTTAAACTGTGCTTCATGACAAGACAGAGATGACAGTTCCATCTCACAATTAAAAGAATGCAAACATATCTTCCTCTTCAAAGGAGTCAGGAGCAGAGACTGTCATAAAGGCAGAGGAAAATCAATAGGGCTGTTTGGCTTTTAAGTATGCGAACCACCGCGGCACAAAGCTGTTGAAGGCAGCAGCTCACACCCCCTCCGTCAGGAGCAGAGAGAGAGAGAGAGAGACAGAGAAAAACAAGCAAGCAAAAATCAATACGTGCCCTTCGAGCTTTTAAGTATGCGAAGCACCGTGCAGTATGTCGTTTCAGGAAGCAGCTGCACAAAAGATAGCAATGTGAAGATAATCTTTCAGCATTTTTAGACGAGCGTCCGTATCGTCTAGGTGTGCGAACAGCCCCCCTGCTCAATCCCCCTACGTCAGGATCAGAGAAAGTCAGCGCAAGAGAAAGAGAAATGTAAGTTGGGTAGCTTCTCAGCCATCTGCCAATAGCATCCCTTGTATGAAATCAACTGGGCAAACCAACTGAGGAAGCATGTACCAGAAATTAAAAGACCCATTGTCCGCAGAAACTCGCGAAGCAGCGAAAAATCCGCGATATACAGTATATTTAAATATGCTTACATATAAAATATGCGATGGAGTGAAGCCGCGAAAGGCGAAGCACGATATAGCGAGGGATTACTGTAATCCTAGATGTTTCAAGCCTTGATCTATTGGTGCACCAGCATGCATTCTTATGTCTGGAAACTGTGGCTTCTTCTAATTTCCTCTATAAGGAAGACCCCAGATCTAATTATACTGAAAATAATGACTGTCTGCTTTTTACAAGTCGATTCTTCTGTAGTTCTCTGCATCACAAATTCAAAACTGGGATTCTGCACTTCCAAAGTTCAGTCACCCCTTTGGTCGAGTGGAGAGGTGTAGTCGGTTGGCACTGCTGCGGTTTCTGGTACTATGGTATGAAACATGGGATGGAGTGGGTGCGATCGAGTGTCATGTGGGTTTATTTCATATATCAATCGCTTCTTATCTACTCTCTATATATAAAATCCTAAGTCTAAAAGTGCAACGATTTTATGTGACGTTTTTAATGTGACTTTTTTGTCACGCTTTAAATCTGGCTTATTTTAAAACCTACATATATATGTTTGGTATCATTCTTTTCAGAATTTATCGAACTTTAATGTGATGTTGTTAGATTTTCAGATTATTATTCCATTTTTAAATTACAAACTAAAAAATATCAAGAACTCACGTCCTGCGAGATGAGACTTTGTGCCAAAAGATTTAACCACGCCCAGGACCGGAAATAAAAGACTAAGAGTAGAACAGCTGCTGTACAGGCTTTTAAATGTTTGAAGCGCCGTGCGAGAGTCAGATCACATGGCACGGCAGCAGCAGCAAGGCAGCAACTGATTGAGCAAAGAGGAGGTAAAAAAAAACTGTTTCCCAATGTATCACTGTTTAAAAGGGGGTTTCAGAGGAGCGACTGCATCTCCTTGGGATGCGTTCAACTCCCCTCTTCACAACGTGAGTGGCAAAGACGCAAAGTGGCTGGTGTGTAGCGCGGGCCAGGGGGGTTGGCGAGCAAAGGGAGCAGGGGGGAACCCTCTAGTTTTGACATAATGATTTCTTTCTGACTTGGTAAAATCAAAAAATTGAGGGTGAAAAAAAATAAAATTCCACTACTGAAAAAGTGGCTGATTGAATAAGCTGTAGGCCCACTACGATTTTTTGTTCAATAAATACGCCAAATCATCTTTGTTTCAAAAAGAAAAATTAATACTGGGCACTTGGTGGGGGAGGGCTGGCAAATGTTAATTATTTTTTGACCATTTTTCCCATAAAAAAGTCAGAGTTTTCTGTGTCTGCACATTTGTCTTTTTTTTGTTTCTCTCTGGTGGCCTCTGTTTCTTTATATATCCTAAAAATGTATAGAATGAATTGGCTGATGACTAAGGTCTCTGTGGACTGGTTTTGGACTTCAGCCTGATGCCGCTTCCTCTCCTCTCCATTCCCTATTGGAAGGAGCTGATTCATAAAAGTAAGTATGAAGTAAGTGGGAGTGTTAATTGACTTTACAACATTTAGGGTAGGTGGAACTGTGTGGCGCCACGAGGCAGCACCCTACTTCTTTTGGCTGTGAGAGACCTGTTTCCAAAGTGAGAGAAGGAGATGTGATTAATATAATTTGTCATCTTTAGAGACAGGTTTTTCATTAATGCATTTTCTAAACTTGCTTATTTTGAGCAAGGTTGTGGAGAGGCTGGAGACTATCCCAACAAGGATTAAGCACAAATCAGCAACAATCCAATACCAACACTTAAAATGTTAGGTATGCTGAACTACAGGATGTAAGTAGGTTTGACTTAAAATTAAAAGTATCTTTAATAACTGCAGACAAGTTTACCGAACTTAAAATTTCAATTAGATGAAACCTTTGTATTACTTACAAAATTGAGTTTATGTGACTTAATAGTCCCAAAGTTGAGTTAACTTAAAAAAGCCGTGCAGCTGGTTGCTTTATTTTTTTAAGATTTCTCAACTTTAATTTTTTTACAGTGATAGGCTGTCAGTCCACCACTGGCTGAAAGCAAACACATATCCCGTTATGAATTGCTCTCATAAATGTACCAGATCCACAGAATAAAAAATTAAGAAAAATACATAAAAAATCAAGCTACATGCTTAATTAAATACTGTCACATATGCGCGTGTGGGAGGCAGCTAAAGGGCCTGAATGAAAGTAATTCCATGCCAGACCAGGGGGTGGTGGAGTGCACTAGCTCTTTCTCTCACTTTTCTGTAGACCATCCATCCATCCATTTTCCAACCCGCTGAATCCGAACACAGGGTCACGGGGGTCTGCTGGAGCCAATCCCAGCCAACACAGGGCACAAGGCAGGAAACAATCCTGGGCAGGGTGCCAACCCACCGCAGGACACAGACAAACACACCCACAGGGGTCTGCTGGAGCCAATCCCAGCCAACACAGGGCACAAGGCAGGAAACAATCCTGGGCAGGGTGCCAACCCACCGCAGGACACAGACAAACACACCCACAGGGGTCTGCTGGAGCCAATCCCAGCCAACACAGGGCACAAGGCAGGAAACAATCCTGGGCAGGGTGCCAACCCACCGCAGGACACAGACAAACACACCCACACACCAAGCACACACTAGTTACAGGAAATTCTGCCTGGCCCTGATGATGTCACTTCCGGCCCCAGTCTCAATGACACCACTTCAGGTTCTGGCCCCAATGATGATGTCACTTCCACAACTCTCCTTTAAAGCTGACATCTTTGTGCCAGAGAATCAGTTCTGTCTTGGACTCAAACCTGTACGCACTGTGCATCCTTTAAAACTAATTTTGCAGCCAGGAAATAATATATGGGAGGCTGCCCAAAACCTTTTCATGTCTCCCGTCTATTCTTGTGCCAATACATAAGGCTCAAGGTGCGTCTTTTTAAAAATCCACACCAAGGTCTCAAAAAAAATTTTGCACACATATCCCACTTTGTCAGAAAGACACCATAGATTACTTTGGAATGCAACATTTTGACTGTGGGAGAACCTTGTTTTTATTTGTTTTCTTTTGTGTCCCCATTTACTACTGTGAGTTTTTAAAGACAGTGCCACCAGGTGGCTCAAAGCAAATGAAACACCAGAACAGACTAAAGCGAGACTAGCAGACAACAGAAGCACCGGAAGCACTCTGGGTGTCCCTGGCAGGTTCCTCCACTATCTTGCCGAGTGTGGCAGAAGTAACTATTTCCGGGTTCCACGAGGCTTAAGGCACCCCCTGGCGGTGGCCACGGGTCCCAACGAGTTATATCCTTTTTCCTCTTTTCCCGTGGTCCTCTCCTGCTCCAGGGCGGTTGCCCCCTCGTGGCCTGGAAGATATAGTTGCCACCTTCCGGTCCTTCCAGGCATCCCGGCCAGGTAAGGACCCCAGCAATCTGTGACAATATATATATATATCTAGTGATAAATAGACACACTCAATGTAGTTGTACATTCAAGTAATGCAATCACTACAAAACGGTAATACTCATCTTCAGCACCCCTCTGTAGTCCTGATACCCAGACTCATACACCAGGCAGCATTGGTTAGTAGTGGTAGGCAAACGTCAACCTCCCCTTTAAACTTTAATAAAACACTCCTGTTACCAAAAGCTATAACCCAACATTAAACACAAGAGCTATTTAAAAATACAGCATAAATTAAATCATAATTAACTGTTTAAATCAGCTGCAGTGCCGCAAATTGTCCTGGGAAATCAGTGCCATCCGTCGCTACTATATATATATATATATATATATATATATATATATATATATATATATATATATATATATATATAGACCCCCATGACCCTGTGTTCGGATTCAGCGGGTTGGAAAATGGATGGATATATATATATATATATATATATATATATATATATATATATATATATATATATATATATATATATAGTGGTGAGTGGCTGGGGGTAGTACCCAGCTGGGACGCCCAGAAGGACCAGAGGAGGGCTTATGCCTCCTCCAGACCACGAGGGGGCGACTGCCCTGGTGGCTTTGGGGACCACAGGAACAGAGCGTAGAAGCTCAACCCTATAGGGGCCTGATGCGGGTGCACAGCTGGCACTTCTGCCACACCAGGGAGTGTGTAGGCACTCATTGGGAGGCACCTGGAGCACATCCGGGTGGATATAAAAGGGGCTGCCTCCCTCCATTTGATGACTGGAGTTGGGAGGAAGAGAGACAGAGCTCGGGAGGAGAGGAGTGGAGGCAGACCTGAAGAAAGGCATCATGGTGTGGCCTGGACTTTGGGGGAGTATTGGGTTGTGCGCTGTGTTTTCACTTGTAAATATTGTAAATAAATGTGTGTGGGTTTGAACCAACGATGTCTACCTTTCCTTCCTTGCGCCCTGTGTTGGCTGGGATTGGCTCCAGCAGACCTCCGTGACCCTGTACTTAGGATATAGCGGGTTGGATAATGGATGGCTGGATGGATATTGGAATGGTTGAATATATATATAAATATTGTAAGACGCTAGAGGGCGCTGTTGCCCTGTTAAACCCAACAGACAGATGCTTGACACAGGGTAAAGATAGATAGATAGATAGATAGATAGATAGATAGATAGATAGATAGATAGATAGATAGATACTTTATTAATCCCAAGGGGAAAATTCACAAAAAATGTAAAAATTTTTAAATTTTTTTTTAAAAATGTAAAAACCACCAAGAAAATCTTTAATGCTTTTCCATCTCGATGTAGTGCCCAAAAGCACCTCTGCCACCATGCACAAGCAAAATAACCATAATTAATACACACATTTCTCCACCACTCCTCCTACCAAGCTCTGTCCTACTCCCTCCCAACTCAGGCTCGCTTGCTGGGTTCCCATCAGTCCTTTATATAGTCCTTGATCTGGAAGTGCTTCTGTTCTTCCTCCCACGTGACTCGCCAGACACACGTGACCGGCTGGGATGCCCCTTTGTTATATGCTCAGGGGGAGCAGCCATGGACTGTGCAATACCACCCCCTGGACGCTAGATGGCCACCCCCTCGGTTTCCCGCAGGGCTCCATGGGAATTGGAGTTGGGTGCAGCCCTGTTGGGTCCCGCAGGTGCCACAAGGGGGTGCTGCGGCAGGAACTCCTGAGCCCTTATGGGCAGTGTATTTGCCACACCCGGAAGTGCAGCTGGAAGTCGGCAATCAAGCACCTGGAGCAGTTCCGGGTGAACTATAAAAGGGGCCAGCAGCCACCACTCTAGGAGCCAGAGTCAGGATGAGGAGGACGAAGTTGCCTGAGAGGAGTGGTGGAGGAAGAAAAAGAGAGCTTTGCTGTGTGTTTAATTTGGTGTTTGTGCACTTGGGACTGTGTTGTAACTGTGGGGATTACGGGGAAGACGTGCCCCATAGTTGAAGAAAAATAAAAGTTTATTTATTTTACACGTGCCTCCGTGTCCATCTGTGTCGGGTCAGGCACCCATATAGTGCCTTTTGTTACAATATATATACATATATAAACACACACAGAAGTTTTGTTTTGATCCAGGGTGAGTTTAAGGCTGATAGGTTTGTGTTTTGCATACATTTGTGTATTCCTGCATGTTACTTGTAGTGCAGGGTGAAAATTTTCTTTCTCCCCTTTTATATTTCAAGAACTCTGTGATCCAATTATCCTACATGAGGGAAAATTAAAATACAATACAGTACTGAGTAGGATATTAGATTACTGAGGACAAACTGTAGTTAGATTCTACAGTCTATCTGCATCTTGAATATGGAAAGTGCCTAGAATTACTGTACATGCTGCCTTATTGTTAGCTGAATTAATCGAAGTTATTAAGCAATTTATTTAGTTATTATTTATTACATATTTAAAATTGTCTTCCTGATTTATTTTGATATTTGTAAAGTCATGTATTATTGTTATTGACCTTTTATACTTTTCTTAATGGCACAATCATTGGAGCTGAGCAATTGAGAATTTAACTACAGATTGTACTGTGACAAATAAAATTTGATTTGATTTTTTGATTCCAGTCCTGGCCTGTCAGGAGATATACCCGATCAGTGGTAGGAGTGCCAATAGTAAAAATGTAAAGCTTTTGCCTTTTGAATCATTAGCAATCCTACATCAGCAGCTCCCATGATGTCTTAACACTCCTGAGCCATTAAATGATTACCTGGCTTGTCGTATGAAGCAGGTAAAGTTTTACATTACGCTTACTATTTTGGCAGCAGCCATGCAAAAACCTTCCTACTTTTCCTTCAGTACTGTTGTTACATAGATTGAACATAAATTCCCCATTTTTTAGATTTTACAGGAGTTTCTCATCAAAGGACTCTGAAGCTCTAAAGGTCTTTTAATGTTTGATCTTCATAACTTCATAGGCCGCAATAGGCACAACTGAATCAGACTGTTTCTTCCTTTATTTGTAGCTGCTATGCTATTCTGTTGTCTCTGTTTGTACCATTCATTGTGATTTCTTAAGTGGCTCTATCTTTTTAAGTCCGTGTCCTACTTCTTAAGAATGTATCCTGTGTGGCTGAAGCTGGTGATATTTGTCACAACAGCGCCATCTTTTGTTGAGGATGAGATTATCAGGCTCTATTACTTCAGTGCCGGTACAACTCTAGTTCAGGGGTTCCTCAAGTTTTTACACTGAGAGCCCAAATTAGAAAATTGGTACCATACTGGGACAAAAGAAGAGGATTACTGTATTATCATAGAGTCAAAAAGAGACAAGTAACAATGGCCACTATATAAATGTAAAGAATTATTATATCATTAAAAGATAAATGTTTTTGTTTCTTTTAAAGGGTATTTTCTCACATGAATATTACTAAAAATGAAAGTGGAGGACTAACGTATTGTTAAAACAGTACTCTATTTATATTCCAAGTTTATTTATCAATTATGGAATGATGTACTTAAAAATTAATCATTGCAGCTTATTTACGTTGTCTTAAACAGCATTAAAAATAACATTTTTAATATGAGCTCTACAATTTACAGTGCATTTTTGTAAATGATTTTGGACATAGTTTAAAATTTTCCAGATATCATTTAACAGTTCACTTAGCTGCATGAAAAGCTAAAGTGTTCTTAAAAAATATACACACTATGTCTACATTATAGGGGTGAGAGGATAAATTTTGCCGAGTAATTCTGTGAACGTCCAGTTTGAAATCATTAGCTCTACTGACTAACGCCGTGCTGACTGTCTACTGCTTGCCTCACCTTTTTGGTATTTTCTGGTGTTCTTGCAGTCCTCAGTGGTTTAAAAGCATGTCTTTCACACTACCAGTAGACTGATATATTTATCCAACTGCTTTACAATAGTACGACAAGAAGGAATTCTTCCTCACCAAGCCATGCTAAACTTAATAAAAAGTCTTCTTTTCACCTCACACTCTTAAAAACAAAGGTGCTGGAACAGTTCTTCAGTGCAATTCTATAGGTGAACCATTTTGGTTCCCAGAAGACCCCTGAAGGTTCCAGAAAGACCCTTTGTATATTTACATGTGTAACAGGCACACAGTAAATAACCATGAAGAGATGGTAACAGATTAGTGGAATATTAATAGCTCACGACTATAATAGGACTCCTGCTGAATATACACAGTAACACAGGCAGGGCTGAATTAAGACCTTTAGAGGCTCTAAGCACTTAAAAGATTTTGGTGCCTCCATATTATGAGCGGGCGGCATGGTGGCGCAGAGGGTAGCGCTGCTGCCTCACAGTTGGGAGACCTGCTGGGGAGCTGGGTTCACTTCCCGGGTCCTCCCTGCGTGGAGTTTGCATGTTCTCCCTGTTTCTGCGTGGGTTTCCTCCCAAAGACATGCAGGTTAAGTGGATTGGTGATTCTAAATTGGCATTAGTGTGTAGGTTACAACAACAACATTTATTTATATAGCACATTTTCATACAAAAAGTAGCTCAAAGTGCTTTACATAATGGAGAGAAGAAAAATAAAAGACAAAATAAGAAATTAAAATAAGACAACATTAATTAACATAGAAAGGAGTAAGGTCCGATGGCCAGGGTGGACAGAAAAAACAAAAAAAAAACTCCAGAAGGCTGGAGAAAAAAATAAAATCTGTAGGGGTTCCAGGCCACGAGACCGCCCAGTCCCCTCTGGGCATTCTACCTAACATAAATGAAATAGTCCTCTTTGTAGTTCGGGTTTTTCACGGAGTCACTTGATGCTGATGGTCATACAGACTTCTGGCTTTTAATCCATCCATCATTGTTGGAACATCATGGTGCTTTGGGTAGATGGTGGTGGCGCACGCCACCACCAACAGGACACCGGAAAAGGAAACAGAAGAGAGAGTAGGGGTTAGTACAGATTTTGAATGAATAGTTATTATAATGAATTAGATATACAGAGTATCAGGATTAAATTACAGTGAAGTTATGAGAAGGCCATGTTAAAATAATGTGTTTTCAGTAGTTTTTTAAAGTGCTCCACTGTATTAGCCTGGCGAATTCCTACTGGCAGGCTATTCCAGATTTTAGGTGCATAACAGCAGAAGGCCGCCTCACCACTTCTTTTAAGTTTTGCTCTTGGAATTCTAAGGAGACACTCAGTTGAGGATCTGAGGTTACGATTTGGAATATAAGGTGTCAGACATTCCGATATATAAGCCGGGGCGAGATTATTTAAAGCTTTATAAACCATAAGCAGAATTTTAAAGTCAATTCTGAATGACACAGGTAACCAGTGTAGTGACATCAAAACTGGAGAAATGTGTTCGGATTTTCTTTTCCTGGTAAGGATTCTAGCAGCTGCATTCTGCACTAGTTGCAAACGATTGATGTCTTTTTTGGGTAGTCCTGAGAGGAGTGCGTTACAGTAATCTAGCCGACTGAAAACAAACGCATGAACTAATTTCTCTGCATCTTTCGATGATATAAGAGGTCTAACTTTTGCTATGTTTCTTAGGTGAAAAAATGCTGTCCTAGTGATCTGATTAATATGCGATTTAAAATTCAGATTACAATCAACGGTTACCCCTAAGCTTTTTATCTCCGATTTGACTTTTAATCCTAATGCATCCAGTTTATTTCTAATAGCCTCATTGTATCCATTATTGCCAATCACTAAGATTTCGGTTTTTTCTTTATTTAATTTGAGAAAGTTACTATTCATCCATTCTGAGATACAAGTTAGACATTGTGTTAGCGAATCAAGAGATTTGGGGTCATCAGGTGCTATTGATAAATACAGCTGTGTGTCATCAGCATAGCTGTGGTAGCTCACGTTGTGCCCTGAGATAATCTGACCTAATGGAAGCATGTAGATTGAGAAGAGCAGTGGACCCAGGATAGAGCCTTGTGGAACACCATATAGAATATCATGTGTCTTTGAGTTATAATTACCACAACTAACAAAGAATTTTCTCCCTGCCAGGTAGGATTCAAACCAATTTAAGACACTGCCAGAGAGGCCCACCCATTGACTAAGGCGATTCTTAAGAATATTATGATCAATGGTGTCAAATGCGGCACTCAGATCTAAGAGGATGAGAACAGATAAATGGCCTCTGTCTGCATTTACCCGCAAGTCATTTACTACTTTAACGAGTGCAGTTTCTGTGCTGTGATTTGTTCTAAAACCTGACTGAAATTTATCAAGAATAGCATGTTTATTGAGGTGCTCATTTAACTGTATAATGACTGCCTTCTCTAGAATTTTACTTAAGAAAGGCAGGTTAGAGATGGGTCTATAATTTTCAAGAGCAGAGGGATCGAGATTATTTTTCTTAAGTAGGGGTTTAACTACCGCAGTCTTAAGACAGTCTGGGAAGACCCCCGTATCTAATGACGAGTTTACTATGTCAAGAACATTATCACTAAGCACGCCCGATACTTCTTTGAAAAAATTTGTGTGTTTGTGTGTGTCCTGCGGTGGGTTGGCACACTGCCCGGGATTGGTTCCTGCCCTGTGTTGGCTGGGATTGGCTCCAGCAGACCCCCGTGACCCTGTGTTCAGATTCAGCAGGTTGGACAATGGATGGATATTTATGAGCTGCACTCACTCTCATTAGATGGACCAAGAACATTCATGTGAGCCTCGATGGACCGTGTGACAGTTACCAGTTTTTCTAATTTTGTTGTATTCCCAAGATTAAGATATATTATTAACCTCCATTATTACTATTTCAATTATACGTATATATATATACACACAGTATGTATTTAATTTTTCCATTTAATGTAGAGCTCCATTTTATGGAAGCCGGTTCAGCTGCACCATTTGCAGTTTTGTACCATATGGTTTGTGATAAATCCAGTAATAGAAGATTTCTGTGGTGCCCCACTTCTCTTGTTGCCCTTAGCATTTTCTTGTTTTGCTTAACGGTTAATCCAACCCTGTTCACAGGCTACGTTCAGTTTTTTTTTTTTTTTGTACATGTTAGGAAGTTTTTTTAAATCACAAAGAACTCATTTCATATGCAAAGAACCCTTCCCAGAACAGTATTTCTAAGAGTGAAGGGGCAGATTTTGATTTAAAGTATGCTGTTAAGGCGATCCTAAAATGAGGAACCAATCAGTTGTCCATGGCCACTGAAACTTCATTTAGTATAAAATAATGCCATGGCACTGTACATACCCTCACACTTTTGACTCTCCCGTCACAAAAGCCGAAAGTCGCCACATCCTTCTGTCACACCTGCTATTTTCATTTCAATTTTTGACACGTAGCGCAGTGGTCGCTTCACCTCACAAGCTCGTCTGCCTGTCATTTTCTCTTCTCTCTACTTTCTATTACATATCTTTGATGTCAGTCTTCTCAGTTCACTTGTTTAGTAAGATTAATGGTGTAACTACTTAGTATATTTATTGACGCAGGAAAACCTCTCCTTGATGTGTCAACAACATTGTGTCATGCACAGCACTACTGTAAATAGTTGGATAAAATAGTGGGTGGTTTAGAATTGGCGCTTGAACAAACTAATAATTTTACCATACAAGTATGTGGTGACCCAACACAGACATGTCTGCAACCCATAATTAAAGAAACACTGCTCTAGTTTATAATAAGCATTTTTGTTAAGTTATTTTTAAATTTTGCATTAATTTTTGTTCAATAGTTTTGAGGTCAGCAGAATGCTTAATTTACAAAATTAAAGGCAATTTTGGAAATGGCTTTAATTAGACAATTACAATTGTGGAAAACCAGCTCTGGCACAGACAGGCAGACACCAATGGATCAAGCACACACACACATTTATTTACAATAGTGAGTAAAGTCCCGCAAACAACCCAGTGTCCTTTCACCAATCACCCTCAGTCCAGGCCTCTCCAATATCCAGCCTTCCTCTTTCCTCTCCTCTCCTCTCCTCTCCTCTCCTCTCCTCTCCTCTCCTCTCCTCTCCTCTCCTCTGAACTTCGTCCACTTCCACCCGACTCCGGCTGACAACTGGAGGGAGATGGCCCCTTTTATGTCCACCCAGACTTGCTCCATGTGCCCCCTGATGACCTTTCTGCGGCACTTCCTGGTGTGGCGGAAGTGCCGCATGAGCACCCGGAAGCACTCCAGGTGTCCCCAGTAATCCTTCCGCCAACACCTCCGGTTGTGGCGGAAGTGCTGACGTCCAGGGCTTCACAAGCATCCTGGCGCCCCCTGGTGGTGGCCATGGGCCCCTATAGGGTTGAGTTTCCATGCTCAATTCCTGTGGCCCCCATACAAGCCAAAGCGGCTGCCCTCTCATGGTCCAGGGGAGGTATAGTCCCTCTCCCGGCCCTTCTAGGCGTCCCGGCTGGGCACAGCCCCCATCCTCCCGCCACACAATCTAAGAGCAGTGAAGTGACTCTTTAAAATGGAATCATTTTTAATTGGTGTGAAAAGTCATTGTTATGGAGTGAACCAGAGCAGCACCCTCACCATCTATTCCTCATTCAATTAACTTTGTAGCTAATGTTCGTCCATCAAACAGTTATTTGCTTTAACATTGTTATCCATCCATCCATCCATCCATCCATTGTCTTCCGCTTATCCGAGGTCGGGTCGCGGGGGCAGCAGCTTGAGCAGAGATGCCCAGACTTCCCTCTCCCCGGCCACTTCTTCTAGCTCTTCCGGGAGAATCCCAAGGCGTTCCCAGGCCAGCCGAGAGACATAGTCCCTCCAGCGTGTCCTGGGTCTTCCCCGGGGCCTCCTCCCGGTTAGACGTGCCCGGAACACCTCACCAGGGAGGCGTCCAGGAGGCATCCTGATCAGATGCCCGAGCCACCTCATCTGACTCCTCTCGATGCGGAGGAGCAGCGGCTCTACTCTGAGCTCCTCCCGGATGACCGAGCTTCTCACCCTATCTTTAAGGGAGAGCCCAGACACCCTGCGGAGGAAACTCATTTCAGCCACTTCTATTCGCGATCTCGTTCTTTCGGTCACAACCCATAGCTCATGACCATAGGTGAGGGTAGGAACATAGATCGACTGGTAAATTGAGAGCTTCGCCTTGCGGCTCAGCTCCTTTTTCACCACGACAGACCGATGCAGAGCCCGCATTACTGTGGATGCCGCACCGATCCGCCTGTCGATCTCATGCTCCATTCTTCCCTCACTCGTGAACAAGACCCCGAGATACTTGAACTCCTCCACTTGGGGCAGGATCTCGCTACCAACCCTGAGAGGGCACTCCACCCTTTTCCCGCTGAGGACCATGGTCTCGGATTTGGAGGTGCGGATTCTCATCCCAGCTGCTTCACACTCGGCTGCGAACCGATCCAGAGAGAGCTGAAGATCACGGCCTGATGAAGCAAACAGGACAACATCATCTGCAAAAAGCAGTGACCCAATCCTGAGCCCACCAAACCGGACCCCCTCAACGCCCTGGCTGCGCCTAGAAATTCTGTCCATAAAAGTTTAACATTGTTATGGATTTCTAATTGAATCTTTTCATTTCTGTATGCTGTTTCAAGGGTGGCTTGGTGGTTAGCATTGCTTGCTCACATTCTCCACGTATCTGTGTAAGTTTTTGTCTGGGCAACCTCTGTGTCTTTCCTCCCACATCTCAAAAATGCATTCCGGATAAATTGGTGTTTCTAAATATACCCTTTTTAAGTGTGAGTGTGAGTAAATAGGCTCCATGCCAGACTGGCATCTAATTCCTATCTTGGACTTGATAGTGTCCGACCAGCCCATAACCTTGAACTGGATTATGTGGAGATGAGAATATTGTTTGTTATTATTTCTTTAATGGTGGCTTTCTTATTTAGCTTTTTGTGTTAATTTATATATATAAAATGATATTAATTGTCTTGTCTGTCATAACGCTAAAACCTGGGCCTTGTCACTTAATCTTAGTCTTATTCGAGAGCATGACGTGATATGCATAACAATATGTAAAAACCAGTGGTGTGGACTACCTTGGCCATGTAACTGGGTTTTGGGACCTTGTCATTGCAAGGCTGACAGAAAAAGAACAGGTGTGACATCTACTGACGGTGAAACACAGGCCGACCAATCGTTTTCATCACAAAATGTAAGTCATACACTCTGAGCGCAAAAAAAGAGTCAAAGACGACCAAAGAATTGAAAGTGTGGGCTGCCTCCGCCACATAATTGGGCTTCAGGTCCTTCTCACAGCAAGTAGTGGTGTGGCCACACAACCTGGCCGATATGAAAAGAACAATGCTGCGGTCATGTGGTGAGACACATTACACAGGCTGACTTATCATTATCATCTGTGGGCAACTGGAAGGATACTCGTCACTTTAAAAAAGTGTTGGGGTGCCTGGTGGGTCATCCCTTTTAATCTAAATGTAAATAAAGACAAACAATAGGAACGCTTGATGGAGTATATAGCAGCAAAATGAGATAAACTAAAAGAGGCATTCATCTTTTCTAACAGAAATCAGTTGGGTTGTCTTCAGGAGGATGCAATCTGAGACCATTCTCCGGGGCACCCATTCTTTTAGAGCCCTCTGGCCATTAATTTCCCTCAGTGGGCATCTTCTCTTTTTTTAATTTTATTAATTTTATTAACATCAAATAACATTCCATATAAATAACTCAAGTTTTACAAAAAAAAAAAAAAGATTTGAAACAACCCCCACTCCTGAGAAAGAGAGCTAGGCCAGCAGTGTAAAACGTTATGCTAGTAAAAATAAGTAAATGGATAAATTAATTAATAAATAAAGATAAATGGAGTAAAAGAGGGGAGAGAACCTGCTTCCTCAATTTAAATGCTTATTCTAAAAAGTTATTGATTAGATCATGCCAGGTTTTGAAAAAGTTTTGTAGAGATCGAATTTGATCGAAGTGCGAATTAGATTTTTTCCAGTTTCAAATAGTATATAACATCAATTACCCACTGACTTAGAATAGGAGACTTAGGATTCTTCCAATTGAGCAAGATACAGTAAGTCTACGTGTGACTCCAAGGCTGTCTGAGAGGCATTTAAAGATTTTGGTCCAAAATGATGTTAATTTGGTGCAGGCCCAAAACATGTGACCCAGTGAGGCTGGAACTTGATTGCAGTGTTCGCAGGTTGGATCTTGCCCTGGAAACATTTTGGACAATTTTAAATGAGAGAGATGCGCTTGATCTTTATTTCCAGGTGTGGAAGATAAAACATTCATCTATGGTGGCTGTTCAAATGGAACCTCCTGTAACACGACCTATTTGTTACATTATAGAAACAAACGGGTAACTGGAGTTTTTACCTGCTGCAACACTGATGACTGTAATGATTCACCTCCTGATGGTAATATTACACTTTAACACACTAAATGTATCCAATATATAAAAATGATGCCCTAATAGTGTGTTTCACTTTTAATTCCTTTTGTAAAAGTTTTGAACAGATCCTCTAAGCGAGAATTTGTTTTTTTTCCAATTTCAAAGAGTATATAACATCAATTGCCCACTGACTTAAAAGAGGTGAGTTAGGATTCTTCCAGTTGAGCAAGATAAGACTACGTGTCAATAGTGTAGTAAAGGCAATCACAGTTTGTTTGTCCTTCTCCACTTTAAGCCCATCTGGGAGTCCACCAAACACAGCTGTTAGTGGGTTAGGAGGGATTGTGACACCAAGGCTGTCTGACAGGCGTTTAAAAATTTTGGTCCCAAATAATATTAATTTGGTGCAGGCCCAAAACATGTGGCCCAGTGAGGCTGGAACATGATTGCAGTGTTCGAAGGTTGGATCTTGCCCTGGAAACATTTTGGACAATTTTAAATGAGACAGATGTGCTCGATATATAATTTTAAGTTGAATAATTCTATGCTTTGTGCACATAGAGCTCGAGTGAATTCTCTGCATTGCTACCTTCCACTCCTTTTCTGAGATGTTGAGTGAGAGATCCTTATCCCACTGTACTCTTGGATCTTTGAAATATTGGGACTGTAAAATGTTTTTATATATTACGGAAATGCTGTCTGAGTCCTCGAGACTGAGCAGTATTTTTTCCAGCATAGAGGGAGGTGGGAGGTGAGGAAAACTGGGCAGATTCTGTTTAACAAAGTTTCAAATTTGAAGGTAGTGAAAGAAATGTGTTGCTGGAAAGATAAATTTGGAGTGTAATTGTTCGTAGGGGTTCGTGGGCATCTTCTCACTGCTGTGGCTGACAGAAGAGGCAATAATGTTAGAGAATAATGTTATTGTTTACCTCTGATGAACCTAGAAGGTGGTCCGCTGATGTGCATGCACGACATTTCACAAATACAAGTAATACATTCTGAGTGCAAAAGACAGTCATTTACGCTGTTGGGGCACAGACAGGGTGGTAGCAGCCTCGGCATGGTGACATGAGGTGCCGTGTTTCATAAGAAAGGCTTAAACCACTTTTCTTCGAAGACTGGAGGTCAGACTGTTACTAGTAATGTTTTATTTCTTGTTTGTGTGGAGAATAAGCAAAAGGTCATAGCAGAGGTGGTGCAAACACATTCCACTATCAAATATTTCCAAGGCGTCTGCAGAATGGAATGCTTCTCAGACAAGTCAGCTTTTACAAAGCAGTCCTTTGATGTGATGTTAGCTTTACTCCACCAAGAGATCATTTTATCAGGTGTTTCACAAATATTTTTAAAGATCTTGTCATTAAAACGAAAAAATTACTTCATTTTTAAAAATAATGTCTCTGACAGTTTCACAAGAATGTCAATAAACAGAAGGCATGCTGGTGATTTAAAGAGAATTTAGAGCTGCATCTAAAATAACAAGAACAACAAGAACTTTTATTTCTATAATGCATTTTCAAAGGGCTTTACAACATGTAAAGAAATTTTTAAGTTAACACAACAGGTGGAAAAGGAAGAATCCCTATTTTGTAAATCTCTAACGGTTAAAGCAGTAAAAGTCAGTGTTTGATTTGATAACATGCGCCATGGTTGTGTGGTTGGAGAGGAAAATGGAATCTCCAGCAGATGGGGATGCTGAAGAAAGTAACCCTCTAGGCCTGATCCTGGTGGGCAGCAACAGACTGCCTGCTTCTGTTGCATAAATCATCGGCTAATATATTCCATATGAAATCACTACATAATTATAGTTTGTTTTCTTATTCTGACCTTGCTATATCAAAGCTTTAGCAACCTGGCTCTTATTCTCAGGCCTGTCACTATTAAGGTGCAGTTTGCACATCCTCTGTGCACAGTGTTTCTGTGGGCCTTTCTCTGTATACTCTGGATTACCGAATAAAGTAAACTGAATATTTTTGGGACGTAGGAGGAAAATACATTGAGACAGATGAAGAACCTGTAAACATCATGTAGGCAGTTTCCAGGGCAGAATTCAAACAAAGTCGAACCTGCCAACACACCACCATGTAGCTCCATGGCTTACAATGGAAATTTTAACCCACAGGCAGCCTGTAATTTTGCCTACGTCTGTTCTGAAACTATTCATATTACCGTTGCAGTGAGAGCAAGTTTGTGGGAACACAAAAGCATGCTGTACTTTTTAACTTGGAGCACTTTTCAAATAGTAACCTCCAGACAAACAGCATGTCAGCAGAATCCATGATAAGTCTCAAAGTACAGTGTTCAGCATGAACAGGAGAAATCAAGAAATTGCTTTTAAGAAATTAGAAGTATAACCCTCTCTGTTCGTAAATAGGGAGTATTGAATACCTCAAAAGCATGACCTTCCAGCAGTTCTTGGCAAAGACACGATCCATCTGTTATGCTTAATCCAGTTAAGGATCATGTGGGGTGGATCTGTCCTGACAGAACTGAGCACAAGTTAAAGAACCATCTCTGGACAAGATAGCCAAAAAAGTAAATTATCTTGATAATCATGTTGGGGAGTCCAGAGGATGGTGGCATAATGGTAAGCATTGCTACCTCACGGCCCTGTCATCTTGAGTATGAATCCCACACCCAGTTGTTGGGGAGCTTGAACATTCACTCCATGCCTGCATGAGCGTTTCTTCCACATCCTCAGAGATGACTGGTTTAATTTATAGGTGAGCAAGTGGGTTAGGGTTAGGAAGGACTGCCATGGTGCCCACTGCTGTTTTCTGCCTTGTACCCACTTAGGCTAGGAAAAGCTGTGGCCACCAAAACACTGAATTGGATGAAGTGGGTCTAAAGATCTTATGTTTTGCTAGTATTAAGCTTTGTGTCTGGTACACTGTTTCTTTTAGTTATCAAGAGAGAATACAAACCTACATTTTGAAAAATTGATGCATCTGATCCTCCAAAATGAAATGATAAAAGGTGAACAGTGATGTGAACAGGCAAAAATTAGATCTTCATGCAAACCATGCCTATAGATGACGTTGATGAACTTGAACAAATGACGCATAAAATTGATATCAGTTGTAAAATCTACATTAAGAAATGCAGATTTGTCCTTTGGAAAAAGTAAGTTCACCTCTACATGTTCCACATTAGGGTCCAATGATCAGAACCTCCTTACAGAGTCAGCATGTGGACCTGTTGTGGAAGGCTGGGGGGCACCCTCTCTCCCAAGAAAGCCACACTAGTGTCTCAGGAATGGCAATAGAATCAAGTTTTATTGCGTGATTCACACACGGACTCAGATCAAATGAAATGAACACCCAGTGATGGACAAACCTTACTTTTATTACAGTTCTTATCTCCCAACACATCTGTCATCCTGATCTGACTCCCAGCATTCCATTTCCCTCAATCCTGCCTCCAACTAATTCCACCAATATTTTCCCAACATACTGAGCGTAGCACCATTCCTATATATCATGCTTGGTTGACAGGCCCTATTCCTGCCTAGTACCAGTCCAGGGTTCACCACCAATACTTCCAGCCTAAATGTTTACATTCCCCATTGGAAGAGGGGAGTTTACTTTCTTCACCTCTCGTAACACACCTGACCTTTGACTTATAATATATTGGTGGTTTATACCTTACTCAGATACATAAAAATACATAAGCCTTTTTCAGTTTAACCCTTACAATATCAGTGCTTAATTAGATATAATACTTGCCTCTTTATGTGCTTATGATTCTCTTAGAATACATAAAAATTATCAGTTCTACAGATATATCGCTCTATAGACCCTGTCTTATTTAATCGACAGATACTGAGGGTTTGGTTTTGTCTTACTAATGACGTGTGTGGTGCCATTATGCCAAGATCAAAAGAGCTATCTAAGATGCTCAGAAAAATGGTTGTGGTTGCCTACAAGTATGGAAAGGAGTTTATAAAGATTGTCAAATTATTTGAAATTAATCGTTCCATTTTAAGGAAAATCATCTACAAGTGGTGTAGATTTCAGAGACAGCAAATTTGTCCAGGACTGTCCAACCCTGCAAATTCAGCCAAAGAGCTGACCACTTAATGATAAAAGACGTCTCCAGGAATCTCAAAATTTCAGTGCAAGACCTGGAGGTAACTATTACAACACCTAGTGTCAAAGTGCATGAATCTGCAATCAGAAAGAGATTAAACAAATTTTGCCTGAATGTGAGATGTGCCTATGTGGTCCACAAAACACATTAGAGCAAGACTACAGTTTGCTATTGAATAACTAGGCCTGGACCAGACCAACTGGAACAATGTGCTCTGGAATGATGAAACAAACACAGAATTGTTTGGCCACAGTAACAGCAGACATGTTTGACACACACTGAGGAGAGCATTTCAGGAGAAGAACCTCATATCCGTTGTTAAGGATGGTGGTGGAAATGTTCTGGTTTGTGGTAGCTTTGTTGGCTCTGTGCCTGGGCAGCATGCAGTCATCAAGTCAGCTATGAATTCTGCATCATATCAAAGTGTACTTGAAGAGAATGTGAGGCCAAATGTCGGATAGTTGAAGTTGAAGTGGAAATGGATGTTTCAACATGATAATGATACAAAGAAAACAAGAAACTCCACCAAGGAATGGTTTAAAATGAAGAAATGGAAGGGTTGTGGAATGGCCTAGTCAAACCCTTGATTTGAATCCAATTAAAGTGTTGTGGAGGGATTTGAAATGGGTGGTACATGCAAGAAAATTCACCAACATCTTGCAACTGAAGGAATTTTTGCATGGAGGAGGTTTAAAAATTTCACACAGTAGATGACAGAGTGGTTGGCTGTTATGCAAAACAGCTACAAGACGTCATTTCTTCTAAATGGGACAATACCAGCTTTCGGAGCCAAGGGTGGACTTACTTTTTCCTTACTAGACCATTACATCTATTGATATTTTTTTTGAATAAATGATTAAAAGGCAAATTGTCATTGTATGCTTGTTCAAGATGTCACCTTTATCTGTAGGTAATGTTTGCATGAAGATCTACCATCTGCCTGTTCAAATATGTTGAAAAATCAGCAATTTCCTTGGGGTGTAATACAGAGTTAAAATGTTACTCACAGTCATTTTTTCACATGACTGTATATTGAGGAATACATGATTATGAACAAATATCTGGAAATATGTTAATTCTCCAATATCTGCTTTTAAAGTGACTTTAATTTCACAACACTTCCATACACAAGCAAATTTGGCAACAATAGATACAATTCAGAACAAAAATGCTAAAACATTCTAGGGATCATTTATCATAAATACAGAGACAGGGATATCAGTAGAGTCTTTATGCAGAACAGTCAGCAAGCTTATCTGTTAAAACTGTCAGAAAACTCTATAAGCTCTGGAATGTTTGGACGAGACTTGGATGATGACGGCACCAGTCAATCAATGGTCTGGCCAGTAAGTGAAATTATCAGTAGGACACGTAAGTTTGTGGATTTTAAGCAGTTTAAAAACACAAGCAGGAAAAATAATTTCACTTGCCTAAGCAGCTTCATTGTTTTCATTCCTGGACATCATGTGCACAGCTCCCTCATGACAGCTCTCTCCCAGTTGCTGAAATTATTTCAGAAGCCTTGTTTCCTTCCTGACAGTTCATTCCACTAACTTGATTTTCCACGTTTTTTTTTTTGGTCTGGGTCAATGCTATATTTCATTCAAGAATTAAACACCACTGCACATGTTAAGAAATATATGTGAAAAGTGTAACTAAAGAGATATCCAACAGCTTTACACTGTACACATAGACAGAGTTTAAAGGGTCGCCAGCAGGGCCTGCCTCCCCCAGTATGGTTGCACTATGTTCCTTATATAAATCTCAAATGAAAGGTATTTTTCCTCAGTTTTTAAAGGCCACAATTAATTTAAATATGATAATAATCAATGACTATGCCACATGGTGATACATTGGTAGCACTGCTGCCTCATACTAATTGGTACTCCTTGCATGGAGTCTGCATGTGTGTCTGCTTGGGTTTGCTCCTACAGTCCAAAGTCATGCAGGTTAGGTGAACTGATGATGCTACGTTGCTCCATGCGAGTGTGTTCACCCTGTAATGGGCTGTCTTGTCCACGGGTGAACACTGCCTGTGGCCATTCCATCCTGGGGCTGGCTCCAACTGCCCCTTGCCCTGGATAAGTGGATTTAATAATAATAATAATAATAATTCTTTGCATTTATATAGCGCTTTTCTCACTACTCAAAGCGCTCAGCAATTGCAGGTTAAGGACCTTGCTGAAGGGCCCAACAGAACAGAGTCCCTATTGGCATTTACGGGATTCAAACTGGCAACCTTCCGATTGCCAGTGCAGATCCCTAGCCTCAGTGCCACCACTTCGACAGATGAATGCATCAACAAATACTATAATCCACCACGCCCAATGCAACTTACTCTGGCATTCATCCATCCATCCATCCATTTTCCAACCCGCTGAATCCGAACACAGGGTCACGGGGGTCTGCTGGAGCCAATCGCAGCCAACACAGGGCACAAGGCAGGAACCAATCCCGGGCAGGGTGCCAACCCACCGCAGGACACACACAAACACACCCACACACCAAGCACAATTTTAGAATTGCCAATCCGCCTAACCTGCATGTCTTTGGAATGTGGGAGGAAACCGGAGCACCCGGAGGAAACCCACGCAGACAGAGAACATGCAAACTCCACGCAGGGAGGACCCGGGAATCGAACCCAGGTCCCCAGATCTCCCAACTGCGAGGCAGCAGCGCTACCCACTGAGCCACCGTGCTGCCCACTCTGGCATTCACCTCGGTTCTATTCAATAAGGGCGCGCAGAAAAAGGTGACCTTCAAAAGGGCGACCTCAATTGAGCACCGAATAAATGCGCGCGCAAATAAAGGAGTGCTTCAAAGGTTGAAATCAATTGGGCGCAGTGAATAAAGGCAAACTCAACAAAATTATTACAGAAAATTTATTAGATAAAGGCAATGATTGAACGTATAAAAAGGTGAAAGCAAGAATATTAAAACATCCAATTAATAATCAGCCATTGCCTTAATCTAATTTTCTGTAATTTTGAAAACAACGAAATATAGAGAGCTTTAGAAATAGTTCGTTAGAAGTAGTTCGTTAGAAGTTCATGCATTAATTAATTGGATGTTTTAATATTCTTGCTTTCACCTTTTTATACGTTCAATCATTGCCTTTATCTAATAAATTTTCTGTAATAATTTTATTGCGTTTGCCTTTATTCGCTGCGCCCAATTGACGTCACCCTTTTGAAGCACTTCTTTATTTATGCACGCAGTTATTCGGCGCTCAATTGAGGTCGCCCTTTTGAAGGTCGCCTTTTTGTGCGCACCCTTATTGACGGATACCATTCACCTCTCCTTAATCAGACTGAGAAACATTCTGTACAATTTCATTTACAGCTTAGTTTACTGTTCCAGATTATTTCAGTTTGTAAATTGTGTATTTGCTATTTTTCTCTATTACACGTTTGATAGCTGCTCCTGTTGGCAAAACAGATAAGAACATGAGAAATATGACAAACAAGAGGAGACCATTCACTCCATCAAGCTTGGCTTCTATCCAAAACATAGTATGGAAACAGCCTTGGTAAAGGTCACTAATGACCTATTAATGGCTGCTAATGCTGGGCTTTTAACAATCCTTGTCCTACTTGATCTGAGTGAAGCCTTTGATACTGTACCCGTAGTACTTTGTTTAAACAGTTAGCTACTATTGGCATTACTGATATCCCCCTTATTTGGTTTACTTCATATCTGTCTCAGTCACTAGTGGTGATCCCCTAGAGATCGGTGCTTGACCCTTTACTATTTCTAATATATCTCCTCCCTTTAGGTGGCATTTAAAAAAAGAATTGGAATTAATTTTCATTGTTATGCAGACGATATTCTGCTCTCTATATCTACAAAGCCCAGCTCTGTCCTTCCTCCTTCCTAATAATAATAATAATAATTTATATAGCACTTTTCTCAGTACTCAAAGCGCTATCCACACAGGGAGGAACCAGGAAGCGAACCAACAATCTTCCACAGTCTCCTTACTGCAAAGCAGCAGCACTACCACTGTGCCACCTGTGAGGACAATGGCCTCAATGACTGTCTACTTGAAATAAAATCTTGGTTTTCTTCTAATTTTCTTCACCTCAATAGCCATAAGACAGAAGTTCTCCCCGTTGGTTCAAAGTCTACTTTAGATAGATAGATAGATAGATAGATAGATAGATAGATAGATAGATAGATAGATAGATAGATAGATAGATAGATAGATAGATAGATACTTTATTAATCCCAAGGGGAAAATACTTTATCAAAATCTAATAGTTTCTCACTTAACACTGATGGCACCTCAGTCTCTTCCTCACCTTAGGTTAAGAGTTTGGTGGTTATCTTTGATAAAACTTTTGAATCCCACATCATTAATGTTATACAGTCATCTTTTTTCATCTCTATAGCATTGCATGCCTGTGACCCTCCCTCACACTAAATAGCACTGCTGTCCTTACTCACGCATTGGTCACTTCCCGCATTGCATATTGTAATTCGGTTCTCTTTGGTCTCCCACATAAGCTTCTCCACAAACTCCAGCTTGTTCAGAATTCAGCTACCCATATTATAACTCGCACACAACACATCAATAACTCTCTTAAACAGCTTCATTGGCTTCCTGTAAAATTCTGCGTTGATTTTAAAATTCTTTCGCTTACCTTCAAAACACTCCATAACCTTGCTCCATTTTACCTCTCTGACCTCATACATGATTATACCCCCAACTGCACTCTTAGCTCCTGCACGACTGGTCTCCTCATCATCCCCCTTGCATGCCCAATCACAATGGGCTCCAGGCCATTTAGTTGTATTGCTCATCGTCTCTGGAACTCACTGCCACCAAACAGTCAGGACATAAGATTCTCCACCTATTTTCAAATCCTGTCTTAAGACAAGTTTATTTAGAGTAGCTTACACTATTTGACTTTAGGCTGTACTCTTATTTGCTTTGCTTATCTTCATTTCCATAGATATATGTATATGTGTATGTTTACATGCATGTTTGCCTATTGTTGGTTTTATAACTTTATTATTTGTAATGTGTCCTTGGGTGTTTAGATAGATAGATAGATAGATAGATAGATAGATAGATAGATAGATAGATAGATAGATAGATAGACAGATAGATAGATACTTTATTAATCCCAGGGGGAAATTCACAAATGTTTAGAAAGGTGTCTTAAAATAAAATGTATTATTATTATTATTATTACTAGGGGGCTGCGCTCCCTGCTCGTTATGCTTGCCCAGCTCCCTAGCCTCGGGGGGACACAGTACGCTAACTACTTCACGTCTCTGCCGCTTGCGTTGTGAAGGGGCGACTGAACGCACGCTAAGGAGATGATGACGGTCTTGCTGCTGCTGCTGCCGAGCTGCTTGTTCTGCTTGTTGCGCTGCGTGTCGATCATTTAAAAGCCTGTACAGCAGCTGTCCTTTTGTCTCATTGCCTTGTCTCACGGGACGTTAACCCCTTAACCGCCCTCTGCCGGATATATCCGGCATCGTAGCTTTATTGCTGACGCCTTACTGCCGGAATTATCCGGCACATTTGCCTGTGGTTATGTGAATGCCTGGCGCGAATTATAACTGACAGTTTGGCGTGGGCATTATTACTACGTTGTATTTCGACAACTCTGCGCTTGTATTGGCCGATCACGTGATGTGATTCGAAAGTGAAAGCTGTGAATATGGCGAAACGTAAACTGACTTCAAGTGAGGTTTTGCAGGCGATTTTGGACAATAATTCTGATTATGATTGTAGCAGTTCTGAAGAAGATTTTAGCAACAATGATGATCAGCAACATGCGCTGCATGATACTGTGAATGACGACGCATTGGATGATGGCGATGAGTGGGTGTATCCCCAGCATCTCAACTGGACTGCTGTCCGTTATCTGAGCCAGATATGAAAGATCCAAACCGTGACCGCTTGTTCAAGCTACGTCCTTTGATTGACCATTTATTTGAAACATTTCAGCAGGTATTTCAGCAGGTAAATACTGCTTGAATAAATGTAAAGTAAAAAAACGAAAATTGTTCAGATTTCTCCTGGCATGGGGAATATTTAGGGAGTTGGCGGTTAAAAGGTTAAAGTGTCTCTGAGAAAATCACGTATCGTCTCCTTCCAAGCCTTCCAAGACTTTTTTTTTATAATAGAGAGATTATTATTATTATTATTTAGCTAATAGCTTAGCTGTCTCAATATCTCACCTAGGTACTTCTTAAAGGTTGTCAAACTTTCTTCTTCCTCTCCATGCCCTGGTAATTTGTTCCAGATTCCCCCAACTCTTTGCGTAAAGAAGTGCCTTCTGGTTTCAGTCCTAAATGCACTTCCTCTAAATTTCCACTGATGTCCTTGAGTACCTGATTCACCATTCAGCTGAAAGAATGTTGCTGGATCTACTTTATCAAGGCCATTGAGGATTTTAAATACCTGAATTAGGCACCCATGCTGTCTCCTAAACAGGTTTAATTCTCTGAGTCTGTCCTTAAGTCCTGGGGTTCACTTGATTGTTCTCCTCTGCAGAGCCTCAAGTGCTGCTGTGTCTTTCTTATACTGTGGTGACCAGAACTGCACACAATACTCCAGTTGGGGTCTCACTGGTGTATTATATAGTCTGAGCATAATGTTCGTCATTTTATATTCAACAGTTTTAATGAAACAACATAACATTTCATTTGCATTTTTAATGAATGACGCCTAAATCCTTTCCAGAGGTTGCTTCCTGTAATGCAGTGTCTCCAAACTCATGTTGCAACCCTAATTCCTTAAACTTAACTAACACATTTTCACAAATCTTATAAATTATTTCTCTGAATGATACAGACGCTGCATCAGAAATAAGTTTTCTAATATCAGCTCCAGCAAAAAATAAAAATCCCACTTTCAATAGCCTCAGAGAAACACACAAACGTTCAGCGCATCCACATTAAATACAAACTACTTTATTAAAATAAGCTTAATATGAAGCAGTGGTAGCAGCACTTTATCTGTATCCACCAAGTGAGTTCTGATGATGTTTCTGGCACCAAGATATAGCTTTTTTCCTTCTGAACCCAATGTCATTTCTAGGCTCTGCTGTCCCACTAACAGAGAAAACCTGGGAATTGTGTGTGCGCTGACTGCTGACCCAGTGATATACACTGCAGTTTCAGGTACCCACATATGAACCATATTATTGAAAGAAATAGCTATTTGTTTTAAACATAGATTTTAATATTAGAATATAATAAATTTAAACAAATTATCATTAAAATAAAATGTTGACATTTCATTAATTATACCGTGAAAACAAAAAAATATAATTTTCAGCTAACAAATCTATTTTGTGAAAAGTGTTATATAATGGAGACAAATGTTTTTCATTTTTCAATTAAATGTCCAAAAATATATAAATATCACATGAAATAATCAAACCTATTTTTTCAGTGTATACCTGTATTATGGGCAGAGTAATAATGTGGCTAATTTGCATACTTTGCTAAGAGCTGTGGGCATCTCATAAAAGTAATACATTTAGCAAATAAAAACTTGACTACATATTAGAACTATTTATTTAATGGTATGTCTTACATTGCACGTAATGGTTTACAGCCTATGGTGTAACTCGAATGAAAGCGGGTGCCACAGCAGTCTGAGTACTAGGCAGGTGCCTCGATCGCTAATTCATCAGATGATGAAGTTTTTCGTGTGCCCCGCTGATCTTCCTGGGCATTCTGGGTAAAACTGGTCCATTAAGTTGGTGGTGGATTTCTCCAGTTTCCTTGGTCTGTTGTTACACTTACGATTATGAATGCTTCTAGTAATAATTTTGTATACTAACATAGTTTGTGGATAATCTTTTCTGCTAAACAATTTCTTTTTTTAGGTTTGCTCATGTAAAGTACACCTTCTGTATTCATTATGTCTGTCAGTATGAAATTTCGTGGTAGAGGCGACTGGCATATATACCAACATAGACAACTGGCCACGCAATCAAGGGAGGAATGAATTTTATATTATATATTTTACATAAGGAGAAGAAATAATAACATGCAAATTAAACAAGAATTATATGACTGGTTAGGCTACTCGCGTAGCTATGGTTACTAGCAATATTTTCCAAATCTCCTGCCAGTCTTCTTCCGGCTCATACAACAACGTGTAGATGTGATTGTGGCCGAGCACAGTTGTTTAGTTAGCGTCTTGAATGAAAAGCCAAGGATAGAATCCAAAGAAACCGCAAGTTTACCTGTCCAAAACGCACCAGCCGGCGTGATCACACAGCCGTCTCGGGACACTGGCTTTTCTTCGCTGGAATGAGCCACCACCTACCTACCCGATCCGAAATGAGCATATTTCCACCTAGCACAAAGAATGAGAAGCGCCGATATTTGTCAGCCAAGCGGTACAAGCAGTGCACAGTATCTATAAAGACGTCGTTTGTCGCTACATTTTATCAAGGATCCTTCCCTTTACTTTGCTGGCCTCACTACTGTTTCGTATGGTGGCTGTATTATTATTATTATTATTAATGTGTGTTTTTGTATTTATATGTGTTTTGAATTTTGTCAGGAAAACAGAAATTTAGTAGAGTGTTTCTTAAGGTTAAACTATGCATTCGGTTGCCATGTAAATAAGAAAGAAAATGAGCCTGAACTTGTGTGGCGAGTGGAATTCCTCAGTCTGTTTAAAGCGCACGCTTAATTGCTATAGCATGCGATGTGATTTGGGGTCTGTTATGGAGCCCCGGAGAAGACGTGGGTACTACCTACTGGAATGGAAAACAAAAAGTGGGAATGATTTACAATGAGGGGGCAAACAGGCCATACATTATATCGGTTTGTTTATGCATATCATCGGTTTGCATATGGACTATTTTGATTTGCACATGTATATCACTGGTTCCAGTGTGTGTGTTTATGTATGAGTGAGCTACATCGGTTTGCGTATAAACTATACTGGCTTGCGCTCATATGCTACTGGTGAGCTAGTCTAGCAATGGATTTGTGTATGCACTATATTGGTTATATGAACGTCTTATACTGGTTTCATGTGGGTAATTTGTCGGTTTTGCCCGTGAACTCTGTTGATTTAATGTGTGCACTAGGTCGACTACATGACAGGATTGTGCTGGTTTTACGTGTGTACTATGTTGGTTTCTCGTACAAAAACATACTGCTTATACGTACGCTAACTGACGCATCTTCGTGTGTGAACTGTATCAGTTTTGCGTGCGAACTGAATTGCATAATCACGTGATCTTCAGCGGCAATGGGAGAGGCGAGAAACAAGAACTCAAGGGTCAGCATAGAGTCCTGGAGCGAGAAGAGAAGCGGGCAGGAGACAGAGCTGTGTTAAAACAGCGCAGGATTTTCTTTTTCGCACAATGCGTTTGCAAATGAACTTGGTGTTATTTATTACTGCTGAACAGCATCAACCCTGGAGTCTGAAATGAACACAAGGCTGAAGTTAAGAACGTATTCATCCGTCCTCTTACTCGCTCCCATGTTTGCAACAGGCGACTGTGATTTTTCACACAGCGTTTGCAAACCAGTTACTTATTGTAAAGGTCAAATATTCTACATTTACGACCAACGGCGTAGCAAGGTTCACAGGGGCCCTGGTGCAATCATCATTGAATGGGCCCCCAAACCTGCGCGCTCTCGCTGCTGAAATGCTTGAAGACAAGATAGATTGAGAAGGAAACCATTAAAAACGATGTTCGGAGAAAAATATACTTTTGTTTTGTAAAGCGTAAAAACAGACGTGTGTTGGCGACTTGGCGTTATTGCCTAATAGTGTATATACACTGTACTCGTCTGTTGTCTCAGCCGGTACTATAGAACAATAAAAATAAAGGATTACTGTATCTATGTTTACATATCAAAATCACGACGGATAAAACTTTCAATACGGAATATAACGAGCATTTCAGCATTCCGTTCAATATTCGTCAGGGGCTCACTTACCTAACAGAACTGACTGAGAAATAGACGGAAGCGGGAAGCCGTTCGTCGACGATCGTGGGAAGCTGCTTGCCTGCTTCATAACTAAGCTATTTGCCTTTCGGAGAATGAAGCGAACATGTCGCTTTGTTTTTAGCCGCCGCCGTCTGTACACAATGTGCCGCCCCGCCCCGCCGAGTCGGACGGCGCTAATGAAAATAATGTAATTGTGGGAAAATGTAAAAATGCTGACTGACGGTGGCTAAAATCGCTAAATACGGACATGTGAAAGTCCTTACTACAAAGTTACTTAAATTAATAAGCAATACGATCAGTCTAACTAATTTGACTGTGACTGATGGTCTGATGCCCTGATCACCTGATGAGAGCGCCATAAAAAAAAAGAGGCCTGATGGGCCCTCCCGGGGCCCGGGTGCATTGCACCCCTTGCCCCATTGTAGCTTCGCCACTGTTTACGACAGTCGCCTTCATCTAACATATAGTATAATATTTTGATTCAACTGGTTATATTTCTTTTGCCCAGTGTCCCCACACCGCACAGACAGATGAAGTGACTTGCTCATGGTCACACAGGGACAGTGTTAGGACTTGATCCCACGTTTTAAAATACAAAGCCTTAACCACCACACCGCAATACTTGCAAATCTATAATATCTGTATTAAGTGGCATAATATAAACTGGTTAGTTCTTGGAAAAGCTTAATATTCCACATTTTGGACTTGCAAGGGTGAGTTACATCATATTGAGCCATCCTGCCTTTGTTAAGATGCAGTTAAATTTTGCTCTGCCCAACGCCGGTTCCTGGGTGAAACTGACTAAGTCTGATAAATGTAATATTTTGTGATGTTTAATGGGCACCATAAAGGGTTAAATCATGTTGGGCCACTGTTATTTTCACAGTTTTATGACATGACAGATTCCTTTGTTAAATTAAAGTTGAAGGTCCAAAATGTGAAATATTTTTTTTTCAAATAATGGATCAGTTTGTAATAATGCTGAGTAATGTACACACCATAGACTATTTTGCCTTGTTGTTAAAACTGAATAAGAAACTGGTTTGCAATAATTCTGTAAATAAGTAGCTGACTGCAAGCATGTAGTGTGTGTAGCTAGGAATGAATACAAATCAAGCAGAACTAACTTCAGCTTTGTGATCATTTCAGAAAAAGGGAAAATACTGTAAAAATAGTTACTACCAAGCACCTTTCACAAACATGCAGTGGTGGGCAAAAGTATTCAATCCCCTTGAAACAGTGCATGCAGACCAGCATACCTGCAGTGCATGAATGCAAGCCAATATAAATATAGTTCAGCGTTTCTCAACCTTTAAGTATTTGCGACCCGAGTTTTCATAACAGTTTTAATCGCACCCCCCTAACGTTTTTTGAAAGGAGCCCACTAATACCAATTTGTTGTTCTTTTTTAATTAATGATATATCATAGATACATATTTTATTATACCTACTTAACTTTTATTGACATTTATCTAACTCTATATTTGTTTTTCTAGTATCAGAATGTAGTTTAAGTTCATTTGTTTTGGTTTCAATAGATGTATTTTTCATATTTTCGATTCTTGTTTTCTTTTTTCACATCTTCGCGCCCCCCTTTTTGTTACTTCGCGCCCCTCTAGGGGGGCCCGCCCCACAGTTTGAGAACCACTAATATAGTTCAAATGCTAACTGATAGCATGCTAGTGTAAACCGGTGCAGTTAACTCATAAACCAATAACAAACACACTGGAACCAGTGATATACATGTGCAAATCAATATAGTTCATATGCAAGCCAGTGGTACACAAATCGATAAAGTTCATGCATAAACCAATAATATACGGACATGAACCAATATGGTTAATATGAATGAAACCAGTATTGTATGTACGCAAACCAATTAAGCATGCACCCAAACAATAGTACATATAGTGTTCACATCTCAACCAATAGATTACACGCGTAAATATATGTATCCTAAAATATGACAAAAGCAAAAGAACCAACAATTGACCTGGAATTCATATGGAATATGTTTGTGTTGACCCCTTCAGTAGAAGAACTGTAGAAAAAAAGAAGGTCCTGAAGTAGTTCCATACAATTTGCACCTTGCAGATGATCAGCAATATTGTGAATAACTTCTTTGATGATGGTATAGCGCAGAGCTCATTAACCCTGATAATGTGCTGTTCTTTGTTTGTTCTGGAAACACCTGGAAACTTATTCAATGCAAGGAAGGTGCTTAACTTACAAAGGCTTTTGATCTATTAACAAAAATGTTGTAGAACATTTACAAATGATGCACGTCTCCATTGCTCCCAACTGCAATCAACCCTTTTTGCTCCCACTTCTGTTCCTATAATTACATTGACTATCTGTTCATAACAGCTTTATTTAAAGCTTACATTTACCATATACTGCAGAGAATCCTTTTGCAGCTGCCACTGGCTCAGAGTCATGCCCCCATAAGGCAAAAGACACTATGAGGCTGTCATAACTCAGTCCCCAAATCAAAAAACAGCCTTACCACAGTGTCTGAATCCAACAGGCCATCCGTATACAACAGCAAGTGCAGCAGGGCTGTAGAGTGCGGACGCACACATGAACTAAGTCGAGGGAGAATTTCAATTAAAATGTGCATTGTGGATTGTAAATTGTTCTTATGATTTTTTATTTTTATTTTATTTTTTTCTATTCACGTCCGGTCTGGAGCTTCCTGTGATGATGCGAGTTTGCTCCATGTTCCCATCTTCCTTCAGGGAGCCCTTGAACCCGACACCGTCGGTAATGTTACCGATGAGCAGTGAGGCACAACAATGAAGCAAGGGGATGGTGCAAAAAGTGCAAAGTGCTTTTATTTAAAACAACAAAAATCAAAGTGTCCAAATAAACAGTGCAGTGAACCAAAACCTTCAAATAAATAATCCATTAAAAACAAGGTGAAATCGTGGAGGTTAAAATCCAATTGAAAAAAAATCTTTTAAAACCTGATGTTAAAACAATGGCTGGAAGCTGTCCTTTAACACAAAGCCTGGAGGCTTTCTACTGGTGACTCCCCTGATTATCCCGTCCAGGCTATGCACCATTATTTATTTAAAAAGTGTCCTTCTTGACATGAGCTGTGGACCTGCCACACCACACTTCCTAGCCCATAAACCAGTGGTTCCCAACTTTATTTTTACATCTATTGACTACTTTTCCCACTGCATATAAGTTGCAGATCACCACCTTATATGTAATATCGCAATGCCATCAATTCTTAACTGTTCTTATTCAGTAGATCAGGGATTCTTAAATTTTATAATCTGAGGATCCAAAGAAGAAAATCAATACTGTACTGGGACCCAAAAAGAGGATTACTACCATAATGACAGCACAGTAAAATAACAATGGCCATATCAGGTCAGGTCAGGTCAGGTCGGGGAACATGCCTTGGTACAGGGCATTGCCACACCCACCACACAATGAAACAGCTTGGGATACCAGTTGGCAACCCCACAGGCAGTCCCAATCTCCGAAAATGACCCTCTATCTGCCACAGCCAGGTGTTACACGGGCATCCCCTGGCCTGGTCCAGCCACTCAGGTCCCCAACAATGAGGATCCTGTGAGCCAAATCACCCTCAGGGAATCACACCACATGGCTATAGTGCCATAACTGACGCTCCCTCACAATGCAGGTAATGTGCCCCATTTGGAACTCCATGAACAACCACTTATTAGACACAAAGTCAGACCAGAGGAACCCAAGGATTCTCCAAAGAGACACAGTAGAAAAGGAGTCCAGTTTTTGTCTTAGGTCCATATAGCAAAACAAGAATATATTAAAAATAAAAAAAGGGTTTCCATTCAAGTATATTTGTCACATAAATATTACTGAAAAAGGAGCGTGGATCCAAACATACTGTTAATTAAACAATAACCATCATTCTAAACAGGGGATAGAATCCTGAAGTATATTAATGCAGCATAAATGATTAGTGTTAAGGTTTACCAAAGCTGACAAAAATGAATTCTTCATAACGGATGCTGCTTGAGGATGTGTTCATTTTTAAAGAATGATATGAATGGTTCCTTATTGACTCGGGATGCCAGAAAAGGAATAAAGTGGTTAGAAATAATTAATCGGTGCTGTTAATTTGATTCATCTTAAATAATCCACTGTAAACAATTTATTTTTCAAAATATGTTCGCAAATAGTTCAACATCTCAGGTGTAATGTAAAAATTCAAGAAAATGTGTAAAACATCGAGTCATGCAGTTAAATTATTATTGAAAAAATTATGTTTGTTATTTGTATTTTATACTGGTGAAAGGATAAATCTTGACAAAATTGTTTAACCCTAATTTTTGAGGGCTCTGCACTACAGCCTTTGTCTCCCTTTTCATATTTTTTGTTGTTCTTGCAGTTCTCAGTGGTCCAACAAATACATGAATAATATGTATTATTATACCTATAGCCTGAGAATTATCAAACCACTTTAAAATAGTGTGATAAGAGAGAATTATTCTTCATCGAGGCAATCTCTTATATATATTTCTCTTCTGGTTTGTCCTGCTTCCACTTCAAAACCGATCCTGCCTTAACCCCCTGGCCACGGACCATACGTTTTTAAAATACATGGGCAAATTTATCACCAAATCTCTCCACTATACGCTAATACTTTACCTCTCCAGGATATGGACAGTTGTATGTTTTTGACACAGCGAAAGCTACTGAAGTACATTTACAAAATAAAGCAAACTCTGCATGAGTCGAAATTTTACTTCTCCAGCTAGATTCCATGCACAGAACCATCAACCCCTTTGCTAAATCATACAAACACATGCATGAAATCGCTCAGTCCAATCCAACAGCATCTGTACGAATGGTTTTCAAAGAAAACCCTGGGCAGGATTTACGACAATACAATGCCCTGACATGTCACACCGATGTTGCAGCGATTTTCGTCGGAAAAGATGGCGAACTCCCTGCTGAAATTGACATTTGCATCTATCCCAGAAGCAACTCCTGTAAACAGATTTCCACGCTCAATATGAATTGTGATCCTATGCTTTACTCACTTTTATTCCCTTACGGAGACATTGGCTGGCACAAAGATTTACAATATGTTCCCGTTAAAAGAACCGCGAACTGCCAACCGCATCAGGCTTACTCAACACCAATTTTATGCGTACAGATTAGAAATGAGGAATACATTTAGTATTTTGTACTCCAGCGGCAAACTATTCCAACAGTACGTCGTAGATGCGTATGTTAAAACAGAGGGTGCGCGTCACAACTATCTCAGACCTACATTTCCAGAAAGTCCAAGATACATGCAACAAAACTATCAGGATGCCATGGCCATAGTACGTAAATTCGGAAAGCCTGATTTCACAACTGCGTCTTTCAAGAAGTATTTATTTCTTCTTGATTTCTGAATTCCTTTCTCACCGTTTTCCGTTCCTATTCTTACACTGCTGCATGCTACGGCGGGCGTTGGCTAGTTAAACTTAATCTTCATTGAACCACAGGTATAGATTTGGTTTCTAAAGGTTGAGATGAGTGGCTGTAAAGCAGACTTCGGCGGTCAGGATGGCGTCACTTGATAGCATTAAATACTTCAAACTGGACTGTTTGCTGAATTCTTTGTCAAGATACCCCTTGTTTCAACTGTATAAAATATAAATAGCACATGCATTTTTACTTAGGAACAATATAACTCTGCTGTTTAACGCAGTTTATTAAATTGTTAAACGACACTGGGATATGCTAAACCATCTGTGAACTGATTTAGAATAATGTATTGTTAAATGGTGGCGCTAATCTGAAATTTTTGATGATATTAAGATACAGTAAATAAGCAGGATAGATTAATTCTTTTTTTCAGTGCTTTATTCCTCTTCAAACACCTGCTGTAGAACAACTAACAAACTGGTAAATTAAGTGCACGTATGTTTTCTCAAACTGTGAAGGCAGAAACTTCTAAAGTTTTAAATCCATTGAATGTTGCCAATATAAAATAAAACCTTCCCCTGAAACTTACTGCTTTTGGTTGTGGCAAAAAATGATGTCAATAATTTAGAAGGACATTTACCCACATAACTTCATAGCCCCTTCTGAATTACCTTCAATGCTTTTATGGATGGCAATTCCACAGGAGGATGATGGCTTTTTGTATTCTGTGGTATTTGTTGTCCTCAAACTGCAGGGTCCATGGTCAGTAGTCAAAACGTTGTGAGTGGGTAACAATGACTACTGGCTGCAGTTTAGAAGACTGGTATAAGTTTTATTTCAAATGACATTTCAAAGTTTGATTACAACCAGATGCATATTGTTGTTTTACTTTGTCATATACATAGTATAGAGCAGAGGTTCTCAGTGGCGGTCCTGGGGGCCCACTGTGGCTGCAGGTTTTTGTTCCAACCAGCTTCTATTTTTAATTGGACTTCTGGGCTAATTAAGTGAACTGTTATTTGTCAAATTCTGTGTTTTGGGAAAAATGTAGAAATTAGAAAACTAAGTTTGGTATATTAAAATGTACCAAGCAGTTATATTGGAATAATGTATTTTGTTTTCTTTTTAACAATATTTTCATTGTTTTTTGCAGAGTGTTCTAATTGTTTAATTAATTCATTATTTCTAATTAGTGGGTCTAATGCTGAAGTAGTTGCAGCCTTGTTGTTTGCCTGGCTGTCTGCTCCGCTGGTTGTCATTATTAGGATACAATGAAGGGAGCAAACTGCACAGAGAAAGGGCAAAATAGAATGAAATCAACAAAATGTTGTTAAGCATTTAAATCTCTAGCAAAAGCAGGAATATTCCTAAATGTCCTATAAATGTAAAACATGCTGCGGTGCTTTCTTAATGAAGAATAAGTGAAGAGAAAAAAAAATGTCTGCTAATTAATTGAGCTCAGTGTTATCAGATGTTGTCACTGATTAGGAATCTGGTTGGAACAAAAACCTGAAGCCACAGTGGGCCCCCAGGACCGACATTGAGAACCCCTGGTATAGAGAAAGTATGGGAATCGTGCAAAAATTTCACCTCGAGATTTTGATGAATCTTGACGTTTTAGAGCTTCCTGAGTCCAAAAATGCCATTTTTGAAATTATGTCTGTCTGTGTGTCTGTGTATAAACAGGATAACTCGAAAACGCTTTGACCTGGTCAATAAGATTTTGTATACCTGCTTTATATGAAAAATAAGCATTTGTGCCAACCGGAAGTGGTACTTTAACTTTTTACGTCTGCGAATTTTCAAGTACTCTATGGTTATAATTACAGGTAGATGATTCAAATTTTGTATAGATATTTATAATGAAAAAAAGGGAAGCATATGAAATGTGAGAAAAATTACTCCACCAGAAGTAGTATTTTATTTAAACAACCATCCAAATTGTTTGTATCATGGAAATACAAATGTGTACACAATATTAAAAATAATTTAATATAAAGCATATTCTTTCAATAACTGTTATTTATTTTATTTACATTTATACATCATCAGTTTAACAAGAATTTGTAAACATTGAATATGCCATGTAAATATAAAGCTGCTACATCCTCATTGTGTTCCTGGTAATACATTTAATTTTAGGATATTTTAATTTATTTCCACCATCATTATCATAATTAAATGCAGCTAAATGCAGTTTTAACAATAGAAATTTATTTTTTTTCAAATTCACATAAATTTGGGGAAGCATATTTTTCATGCATAGACAATTGTCAAGGTCCAGCTAAACATTTATATCCCTGATTATAAAATTCAAATGGTCATATGTGTTACACATGAAAAATTAGGTCAAAACTCGAAAGAGAAAATCTGAAATTGTAGTTACCTTTGAGCTGCTCATATCCATTAGCCAGCTTCATTTCTAAGGACGTGAATGACTTCTTCCATGGCATTGTTTGATCATGATGTGCAGAATTCCATCACTTGTCACCCTGCTGAAATCGACTTCATAAATCAGATAAATGGTCAAGTTTTTAGGACAAGTTTACATATAATTGCTGCTGGTTTCTGATTGACTCTAAATTACCTTGTTCACTGCTTTAATCACACATTATAGTTACCAAATAGCGTAGTTAAGAATGAAAATGATGCCAAGCAGCTCCTCATAAACTTTGATGATTGTTTGAAGCATTAAGCAAATAGGAAATGAACTTTGAGCTGAGGTTAAAGATCTGTTCTTGTCTAAGCATTTATATTATTATTGCTCCTGAAATGAGGCGCACTTGCTGCTCGTGTTGCTCAATAAGCTAATGCTGCTTTTGCACTAAAAACTGGAACCAAGTTGGACTTTCATTTCCTGTTACCCCCATAAATCAGTTGCATCTCATTTGTCTTACACATTACTAAGAGCCCAGATTGAACTAAATATGGATTGCAACACTTGTGAGATGAAGAATGTTGAGGCTTTGGGAAATTTAGGGGTGCCAACCCAGCACAGAACACAGAAAAGAAATAATTCAAAGAAAAATCAGTCCTTCTGGACTTACAAGCTATCAGATGTCTCACTAAGTTGGCTTTGGACACGAGCTCTCTGTCTTCGTGGTCAGATGACTTCCATAATCAGGTACCGTGCTTATATTCCTCTGGCCGTAGAAGGGGTGGTGCTTGTGGTGCCCTGAGAGGGCATGGCCAGATGTAGTCTCCTGGCAATGAGTCGATGTTGTGGAGAACACCAGAGATACAGTTAGTGGCAGTGTCCCCCTCTATTTGGCAGTAGAATTGTTCAGCTAACCTAAGCCTGCCTTAGGGTCTTGAAGCATACCATATAAGGACCTGTCTCTGGTGGTTTAATAATTCCTTTTTAAAATAGTGTATGGACTTAAGAAGACTTATTGCTGTGTGTGTTTTTCAAATGGCTCTTATGTACGCGGCAACAATTTTAAATAAGAGAATACAATGAGGAATACAATTTAACTAATATGTCTGATGAAGTACATGGAAGACATGCTTTTGTGCCTTTGTGCTATGAATATTACTAACTGCAACTTACTGGAGAGGCACAAACTACATCAATTCTATATTCTTCCCCAGCATATGATATAATGTTTTATACTTACCACTTTGGTGTTGTGTTTTGATTACTTTGCAAAGTGTGAAAACATTCTTCATGAAAAATACTAGATAAAAACATTTATTAATTTTATTTTTCTCTTACAGATAGTTCAAGGCATTATAAAATGAAGTGGCTGTCTACTGCTATCATTTTCACTCTGCTTTCTCTCACCTTAGGTAAATCATAGCTTAAATGAATCCTACTACTCATATGACAAGTTATTAATTCTGTTTCCTCCTGGGATTTTCCTAAAAAATACAAATTGCTAAACTATATCGTTATTTTCAAATGTGACACAGTAAGAATTTTTAGCCCCCATACCTTGCGGCACATTGATAAATGCTTAGTAGCTTTTACATCATTCATTGCAAGCAGTTGATAAGAAAGTCCTTACAGTTGGTGAGGCAACATGACAGCTTCTTGTTACTTCTTAGATCAGAGTCTGACTGAGGTAAATGGGTGGCATGGCCACCAGGAGCTCACCTTCGAACACCACTATCTGATCAGAGCTAGACTACAATGTTCTAGGTGAGGTTTGATGAAATTTATTGAAAAATCAATGGATTTTTCTTTGTCTGTAACCCCCTACACCTTTAGACTAATATGCTATTAACAGCCTGGCCCAAAACCTCAAGGCACCTGACAACACATCTTTAAAACAAAATCTATTTGTCATGATAAAATCACAATCCCAGAAAAGAGGGAGTAATTCTGAGTCTTCAATAATATCAATATAAATTGCAATTGTTTTTGAGATCAGTGAGCATTCAGTTTCAAACAAATCATTTATTTATTTAAAGGCAGGTCCGTTGTGATGAGTGGACTCCACCAAGAAAGGATAGATATATTGCTTATTTGCCTGCTCATCAGAAATTCAATATTTTGGAAATCAATTAGCAAATCAAGACTCATTAATTTGTAATTATTTGTTTAACTGCATCATTTTTACAATGCAGAGTACAATGCATATGCTAATCAACATCCTACATGTTTGCCATTCTTCGACACCATTACTAGTGGGTATAACAACCTGTGAAAGAAATTACTTTCACCTTGGAATCATTTGTCTTTAGTCAATAAACCAGGCAGGAGGAAGCTTAATCACCACATCCTTATTTCTCTTCATGAAGAGGGAGCGCCCCCATCACAGCAAACTGCTTATGGGATGTTCGCTGAGCAAGTTGCAGCAAGGTTATTTTTGTATGTAGAATACGGCTACATAATATTTCCATAAACATCCGACATTTGACTTGATTGGTGCAAAATGCTCTTGCATAAGTGACAAGCCAGTTTTGCTATATCTAGGCGTTTCAAAACTATGTTTCACTCCTTTTATTTCTATATCTGTGTATGTGGCAAAGGTCACTTATCTGTGTATGTAACCTTAAACACTTCCTTAAACACTTACATTCTTTAGTCTCATGGAATGCTTGCCTCCTCTTTTCAAAGACAATTCAAGACTTCATCCAAACCACACCTCAATGCTTAGCTAACTCAAGTCTACTGCTTGCTTAATTTCTCAAGCTCTGCTTCAGCAACTTTTTACTACACTCAGCAACTGGAAGCTTCAGCTTTTAGCTAAGTTCCATATTTTTAATTTTACTAATGCTTCCTTAATGCTACAAAGATACATTTATTCAACTTATACTTAAAATGCTTGCACTACTTGCTGACCTAAATTGTTTTTCCACATTTCCCACCCTTTGAGGATGAAGATGCTCACACATAGATGTCATTGTCTTCACTTTCAAATGAAGGAGTGGAGGGAGAAGCGTCTTTCTGTCCCAGAGGATCATAGTGGAAAAGCATTTGAGTAACAAGGAGACTAGAGAGCATAATAGAAATGAAAGATCTATGAAGAGGCAAGCAGCAACAGAAAAGTATAGCTATAGTCATTAACACCATGATAATGGCTAAACCTTTTTGGAAGAAGTGGGCACCCCAATGTCCAAACTACTGCTCAAACCAGTTTGTCCATTGCTAATTCTAGGTGCCATAGTTTTGCTTTAATTCATGAGAAAGGTCTTGTAACCCGTAAAAAGCCCAAGTAAATGAGCCTTGGGTTCAGTATAGATTGTGACTTCCATCCCTTCATGCAGCTGGCAGGTTCTTGGTAATGCAGAATGCTGTGCTGCTTGTGCTTCCAACCAGAAGGGTGCTTGACTCCTTCCAGTAGCCATCCATCCCTTACAACTGCATTACCTACAGCGGGTGCACCATTCTGTAGCCTTAGTGAATATCCATCCACAAATGCTACATAACTTGAGTCTAGAGGATCTTCATCTAGATCAATCCTTGGTTTTACATCTGTCTGAATGACTTCTTCACAATCATGTTGTTGTCCATCCATCTAACTGCCAGGTTCAGAGTGGAGTACCATTCAATCGTTACATTTGCCAATGTTAGCAGGATGTTCTGATAATGAGTATGACTAGCTGAGGGGAAGTTCTTTCTTGAACTAGGATGGAATGAGCTGCATGTGGGACTTGTACCACTAAGCACTGCTTAGCAATGTTGCCTCCTCAGGGTCCAGTCCTTTAGAGCAGGATTCTACTGGTTTCTTTTTGTCCCCATGGTCTTGGGTTAGGACTGCAGTCATGAAGTCTTGCCTCTTGTCCATATAGAGATAGAAAGATTTCCTATAGTGAAGTATACCTAATACAGGCTCCTTCACCAACGTCTGCTTTAGATCAGTGAGAAACTTCCAAGGCTAGTACCATACCATGAGCCACTTAGTGATTCTGTGTACCCCTGTGGCATGACAGTTCATACTCGCTGCTTGTTTTGAAATGTAAAGGTGAACCAGTACTTTGAGTCTGGATAACCAGGAATAGAACAGAAAACATTTTCTAAGTCAACTACTGAGAACCAGTTTTCTGAGGAAGGGATAGTGGAGAGAATATTTGTAGGGGCACAATGGATGCTCGTGTGTGAATTGCAGCATTTAAAGGCAAGTTCTAGATGAACTTTCAGGAGCCATCCACCTTCATTGAGAACAGGGGAATTTACTGGAGAATAGGAAATTTCAACTTTTGCACCCTTGGCCACTGATTCTGAATGAACCTTTGCTATACCTTCTTGAGAGAGAGGATATTGTGCCTTGTGTGGCCAATATTGTGATTTGAAGTGAATCACCAGAGAATTGACTCCTCGTATACACCCAAAATAATTTTTGTTGTGGGCCCACAACTGTTGTGGAACCAAATCTATCCATGGAAAATCTGAATGTGTGTTTCCTGATAAATATGATGGAGAGTGGACTCCATTAATCTCTGAGCTACACATACATGTTTCATTATCTCCAATTTCTCTCTCCCGTTCTTGCATGCACTTCCATTTACCTGTTCTTTCCATTTTACACTATCTACCTTCCCAAAGGAGACAAGTTTGGATGAACTAACCGCAGAACCAACCACACTAGTGTTTGGTGAGCTGAACATCTGTTGCCGCCTTCTGGTCTAAAAGACAGATAAGAAATCAGTATCTTATCCTCTGCTTGGCCCTCTGATTCAAAACTTATTTCACAAACCTCATCAAAATGATGTCCAAAGAAGCGGGCAGTACAATGTAAAAACTCTGGCGGTTGCAGAGAAGGTGAAATCTGTGATCTAGAAAGGCAGTATCTTTTAAAGTCCATGCTGCGTATCGCGATGGAGATGTTTGTGCAAATAGTCCCAACATTTCAGATGTAACATCGTTGCCCGTAACTGACACAGTCACTGAAATGCTTTACTTTCCCTTCAGGTCTCATTCCAACAGTTTTACTAGGTATGAGACATTGACTAGAAATCAATGATGAACTGATGTAGTCCCCAATGGGGATTGGAATAGTCTCTTTGAGAGACTATGGACCTCCAAATGCAATTATTACAGTAGTGAGAATCCCCAATACCTGTGAGGACTGGAGGGTTGACTTAGTTGCCCCTGTGTCCGCCAGGAATGACAATTGTTTACCACCCACCACTAATGTTAACATTGGGTCAGCTTCAGGTTGCCAAGGTAGGGCAGCATACTGGCCCTTAATAATAACCATCCCCTCAGATCTATAGGGCTAATTCCAAGTCTGGGGTGCTGACCAATGCTGGATGGCTGGGGTATCTTGACCTCCCTGTCCACCAAGCTTTAGTGGCTAGTTCCTTTTGAAGTGTCCATGGTAGCCTCAATAATAACATTGATCCAGACTAATCTGACCTGGTTCTGATCAGAATAGCCATCTCTTTCATTGTGGCCCATGGGTCCTCTTCTGCCGGCACCCCTGCCACGCCCACTTCCATATCCTGGCTGTTCTTCTGAATAATATGCCAACTGTGCAACCATTAATTTAGTCTGATTTTTGTTGTGTTTCTCCTATTCTTTATATTTTGTTCAGCATGCAGAGTGTGAGGTCTGATGGTGTCCATATTCTGACTTTCCCATCCCAGGCATGTTGTTTTAACCTCTTTCTGTAATTCTGACCTTATCCCATTAATAAAGAGTGACCATTGCCTTCTACTTTTCAGCAATCTCTTCTATGCCTGAGTGGTTGTCCATTAATTCACTGAATCCATGCTCCCAGTCAGACACACACTCATTATCTTTCTGTCTGGCTTGTGTCAATTTTGGCCAGTCCGTTCCCTTCTTATATTTGTCTTCAATAAATTTTTTCAACCTTATACATTATTCCAGCAATTTTTTAATTTCCTTCTTAGCACTTAGCACCCCAGCTGCCCTGCCCCCATCGTGCTCATCAAGTATCACATGCACCTCTGGCTGCTGACAGTGGTGTTGTACTGGCTGGTACGGCGGTGGCATGGACAGCATCGGGAAATCTAGAAGTCCCAAGGTGGACTTTCTTTTTTGGCTTCTTCTTGGCCTCATTTTCTGCCAATTTGTCTGGACTGAATAATCTTCTGTTTTTAATTTTTTTTCTTGTTCCAACCGTGCCTTGGCTGGCAAGTCCTCCGCATGTCTCCTTACATTCTCTATTGCCCTGTCGTTTATCATTTTTTACCATTTCTCAAACTTGTCCATCCTATAGGATCCCCTACTGCAACACCTTGTGCCTGCCTTTGATAACAGTATTTTCTTCACCTCTTGAACCTCTGTGAAATCTCCTGACCCTTCTTTCAGCCCTCTGCCATTACTCTGTGTATGCTATTTACTACACTCTTTGCCAAACCTCAGCCCAGTTTTCTGTTCTACGTATTTCCTAGAAGAGCCATCCTTGCGTTTTTCTACTTCTGAATTTTTATTCAGTATTGTCAACTCACAGTTCTAAGTCTAATATCTCTTGGTCCTACCTGTTTCGGACCCTTAATGTTTCTGGACCCCATTGTGTCAGCCAGCCACTGACCTTTCCAAAGCAAACTTCTTTTATTAATCCTCTAAACACCAAGCCAGCCACTTGCAGTCATTCATATAGAGATCATCCTTTAATTTATCCTTTTCTGTGGGATGATATCTCCCACCGAGTTGCAATCTGCTATTCCTTTCCTGGAGTTCCTAATTTGACACCCAGTCAACTGTTTCTGCCTTTCTTTCAGAAAGTAGGCATTTTTAATTTCCCTTTGATGCTCTTCTAACCAGACTCATTTTTTTTCCAAGTCTAAAATGATAAGGTATCTCCTACCTGCCATGGATTTGTTCCTCAATGTGAGCCATTGCGGCCCCTGGGTCTTGGCTCCCAAATGGATTGGGAATAAGCCAGTCCTAAATTTTACTGCATCTTGTGCCATCAGACATAACTATCTTGTCTGCCTCTTCTTTCCTGAGGTTCCCAGTCTGAATGGGTGCCCCTCACCAGTGGTTTCAGATGACCCCACGTTGGGAGCCAGGAAACTGTGGAAGAAGTCACCTTCACCTTAGAATTATTTGTCTTTAGCCAATATACAAGGCGGAAGGAAGCTTAATCACCATGTCTTTATTTCGCTTCATGAAGAGGGAGCGCCCCTATCACAGCAAACCGCTTAAGTGATGGTCCCTGAACAAGATGCAGCAAGGTTATTTTTATAGGTAGAATGTAACTACACAATATTTCCACAAATATCAGACATTTGACTTGATTGGTGCAAAATGCTCTTGCGTCAGTGACAAGCCAGTTTTGCCATATTCTAGACATTTTGAACCCATGTTTCACTCTTTTCATGGCTGTAACTGTATATGTGGAAAAGGTCATTTTATCTGTGTACGTAATCTTCCTTAAACAATTACATGCTTTTGTCTTATGGAACACTTAAGTTTCTCTTCCCAAAGACAATTCAAGTCTTCATCCTAACCACACCCCCATGCTTAGCTAGCTCAAAATGGCTTCCTGCTTGATTTCACAAGCTCTGCTTTAGCAACTTTTTACTATACTCAGCAATTGCAAGCTGTAGCTTTTAGCTAAATTCCTTATTTTAATTTTTCTTATGCTTCCTTAATGCTGCAGCAATACATTTATTTGACTTATACTTAAAATGCTTGCACTACTTGCTAACTTAAATTATTTTTCCACAAACCTTTCCTTGAAACTTCTATCTTCACCAACGTATTTGTCATAAGCCTGGCTCTGTGCTGAAGTGGTTATAGCTTCTGCTTCACAGCTCCAGGTATTCTACTTCACTTCAGGATGGAATGGTAATGGAATATTGTCCTGTTGCTTATGTGGGTTTTTTCTAATTATCCCAATTTTAGCTCACTTTCCCTAAAATGTGTTTGGTGTCCATCTGATTTGAAAGTGCATGGTGATAGACTGGCACCCAATCTACAGACGGTTACAGTTGTGATTTGTGTACACACTCGCTACACTCCTGATGAGCCCAGAATTAGGGCGAAACACGTGTCATGTACTCTTTGCATTATTTGACAGTAAACTATTTCAACCATTCTATGATCTGCTTCTCGCAACTGAAAAAGGGCACGTGGCGGATGTTAGCCGACTTGCTGACCAACCACAAGCGTTACTTGGTAGGTAACCACCCATACAATCAGATTGTGATTCAGACTACGAATGCCGTGAATGTAATTACCCCGATCTACATGCTGTCAAATGAACGAACCACACGCCGTGGCGCAACGTTAGGGGCTTCGCCTCTAGCGCTGAGGTTCGATTCCCGTAAGGGAGTGCAGTGAGTGTGTACGCCTGATGAGCCCAGAATTAGGGTGAAACACGTGTCGCGTACTCTTTGCATTATTTGACAGTAAACTATTTCAACCATATATATATATATATATATATATATATATATATATATATATATATATATATATATATATATATATATATATATATATAATATGATTCTGATTATCAGATTAGCTGACATAGAACACAGCAGACCATTTTCTCCCACTTGTATCTCAAAGCTTAAATTATTTGCCATATTATCCTAATTACTCTTTTCTCTATTGTTTTATCAGAGTCTTCTCTAAAGTGTAATTTGTGCACGCCAGACGTAGAGTGCAACCCAAACGAAGATTGTTCCACTTCTACCCAATGTATTGTGGGTAAAGTCGAAGAAACTGGTACAGGTAAAACTTCTTATTATGAATACATTCTTGAGTGCTGTTACGGATGATATTTTTTTGATTTTTACTTTGGTTATCTGGTGGTAAGAATTACATATTCTTATGGTGAAGATGCCTGTGCAGTTGTCTGCTGCCTACCTGGGTAGTCTTTCTTTTTTATGTTACTTTCTGTGGTCCTTTCTGTTTTCCTCCTGTCCCTGGACTGTAATATTTAGCAGAACTTGGGACTGCAACTTTAAATACAAGACACTGCATTACCACACTACAACTCTCCACTGAGTTTCATTATTTCTTTCATGCCATTACTTTTTGCATTTGGAGATACAATTATTACCTGCACATTCAATATTGCTTCTGGTCCCTCTAAGGCAGTGATTCTTAACCTTTTTAGAGTCACAGACCCCTTTAAGAATCTGATGAAAGCTATGGACCCTTTTCCCCAGAAATATTCACATAAACACAACTTTGCATGCAATGAATATAATATGGTTTAATTATCGAGATTTGATGGTCTCATACGAATGTGACATACACAAACTATTATTAAACTGTAAAGTAAACAATCTAAAAAAACACTCCTTTAAATGAAAAAGTAATGGCCTCTCATTATAATTATGAAATACAATCCTCTTGTGCAAATGAAAATAGATCTACTACTACGTTTTTACTACCATTACTACTACTAACTACTACTACTACTACTACTACATCTACTCTAAATCAACCAGTACCGGGCTGTATAGTGAATATAAATGTTAATTTTTATCTGACCCTCACGGACCCCCTGAAACCCATCCATAGACCCCCTAGGGGTCCACAGACCTCAGGTTAAGAACCTCTCCTCTACGGTTTCCAGTCACAATCTTGGAGGACCCCTGTGGTTGCCAGTTTTGTTTCAACCAGTTTCCCAATCAGTAATTCATTTTACCTCTTACTGAACTCATTGATTTGTTTCCTTCTTTTATACTCCATTTAGAAAAAAGAAGTAGTGTTACATTTGCATACATTGTCAATTTAGAAGTATTAGTAGTATTGCCATTGTTTTAAGACAGGGGTACACTGTTAGATTGCTGGAGAGCCACAGTAGCTGCAGGTTTTCACACCAACCAGTTTCATAATTAGAAACCAGGCCTAGAGGTGCCAGTATTTATCAAGCATCTCAGGGTAGGAAACTGGTCCTAACTGGCTTAAAAATCTTGGAGTGACGTAAATATGGCCATACTCTTAGGAGGAGGAGTAAAAGCATTTCATCAGTTTTCCTTTTTTTAGGAAACTACTACTAACTTCACAGGGATTTAGGAGAGCTCATGAGCTGTCAGAGGATGGCATTCAGGCAGAGATTATTGAGCATTTCCTGGAAAAGTCAGAATTTTTCAAAAACACTGGACAAGAATAAACTTGTAAAAATATATTGATTTGACAAGATGGAATAATATTCATAACATTATAATATTCATGTGTTATGTGATCGCTCCATCTATGTGGAGAAGCCATGCACTGTATGATGACATTAAAGTGTTTTGCCCACAGGCGAAAGGCAGCTGCACAACAGCAATGATTTGGGTATGTCACAAACAAGCATTTTTTAAATTCTGCCCCAAATTGTGAACATCTTCACAATGCATAAGGTAATATGCAGATTATACATTGGCCCATCACTCAAGTAGAGTAATATTAAAGCAAGCTGCACAAACAAAGATGATTGCCTCCATTGTGAATGAGCACATCGCAAGTGATATCACAGAATCAACATGCAGATAGACATGGAAACAGACTGTACTGTAGTAGCTAGCACATTACCCTGAAGATAGATGGGGCTGGATGGGCGATTGACAGGGAAATGTCACACAGGTATGCTAAACTCTCTATTCCACAAACCTCTGGAACATTCTCTTTACACTTAGGCAGGTAGAAACTACATTCTCCATTCAATTCTCCATTCAGTTCAACAATTGTATTGCCTGAGGCCACAGCATATTTCTCTGTAGACATTTTTTGCTGGTTATTAATGTATGTATTTATTAATTATGCATTTATGGTTATTACTTTATGTCACCATCCTTTGAAGCTACAGTTTTCACATCACTTAACCAACAACAGAATAAGGGTGCAGAGCTCTTAATCTGACTCCAATTTATTATTAATATTTAAAGATTACTTTTACTGTAAGTTATGAATTGATTATAAGTTACTGTGAAATCTAAGTTGAGCATTGACTTACTCTCATCCCCTAATCTCACAGGAGCCCCAGAAGTGACTTTAGTCTACTATATGAGAAGGGGTTAGCAAAGCATTAGGTTATATATCCTTAAAAAGCAATATGGCTATGGCTAATAGTTGCCTTTTATATATAACCTCAGAGGTTAAGTGCTGTTTAACTAGTGTGTGCTTTATAATGGAGCATCTGGGGATAGAGAAATTTCTTAGGGTGTGTTCACATGCAGTCTCAGAAGCTCAGCACTATTCCTTAACATGTGAGGTCATGTCAGGTTGGGGAGCATGCACTGGTACAGCGCGTTGCTGCATGCACGACATGATGAAACAGCTCGGGATCTTGGTTGGCAACACCTGAGGCAGACACGCGTTCCAGTCCCACCCTCCGGAAATGACCCTCTATCTGCTGCAGGCAGTTGTTATGTGGGCGTCCCCTTGGCCTGGTCCAGCCACTTGGGTCCACAACAATGAGGATCCTGCAAGCCGGATCACCCTTGGGGAATCATGCCACATGGCCGTACTGCCGTAACTGATGCTCCCTCACAATGCAGGTAATGTGCCTTATTCGGGACTCCATGAGCAACCACTCATTCAATGCAAAGTCAAACCAGCGGTACCCAAGGATTTTCCAACCAGTCACAGTACCAAAGGACTACATTCTTTGTCTCAGGTCACTGGAGAGCATCCATGTCTCGCAACTATATAGCAAGACAGGAAGCACCAGGACTCTAAAGACTTGGACCTTCATCCTTTTGCATAGATATCAGGAGCTCCACACACCTCTTTCCTGTGACCTCATGACCCCCCATGCTCTCCCAATCCGTCTACTGACTTCATAGGAAGAGTCACCAGAGACATGCATGTCACTGCTGAGGTTAAGTAATCCTCTCAACAAGGTTGACACTCTCTCCGCAGACAGACACACTGCTGATGGCTGTGCCCAAGAGGTCATTAAAGGCCTGGATCTTGGTTTTTATCCAGGATACTCGCAAGCCCAGGCACTCACTGTAGCAGATCACCTTCATCCAATGGTGTCCGATGTCACTCCTCTTAACGTGTGTTTCCGAATAAAACCTTAGAGGCTAGGCAGCTCAACTTAACATGTGTTACATTTAATTCAAAGCCTAACTATAAACAGAATACTCACCATTTATGAATTATACGGACCATGAACCTCAGAGGCTGAGTTTCCAGTGAGTGCCCACATATAAAAAGGATTAGAATACCTTTTCAATGTTAGTAATGTTGATAGCAGAGTCAAACATCAGACATGGTGTATGGTAATTAATAATGTATTAGCTAGCAAACTCAAAATTATATACAGTAACAGAAGCGGTATAAAGTAAAGACAGTAAATGGTGGATAGTAGTTAAGAACATAGACATGCTCTGGGAGATTGCCCTAGAATCTTCCATATTGCACTTGAGTTCCAGCCTTCATATATTCTTTTGTGCTGCCTGAGGCAAGTTATTGGATCAGTTTTGGAGCAACAACTGAAAATTAAAACTGTGATTTAATTGCATAAATCTTTGCAGATCAATAGTTGTCAGATGGAATGGAGCATGACTCCGACTTCTGTAAATATGCAGCTGACATTAACAACTTGAATTTACAGTCAGAAAACATTAAAACAGGTACGCTGCGTAACTAAACAGTTCTTGTCCCTGAGAAAAGGCCAAAGGCTAAACTGGACTTTAGGTTATCTTCTAAAAAAGAGCTGACTTTCTTAAGAGTCTTTTCAGGGGATGATTATGTAATACGCTTTAACTGTCCAGTCCCTGTGGTGGTTGATCTGAAGCTGACACAGTTGTTTGATGTATGAATAAACATGCTGATGCAATACTTAGAATAGGTGTTGGTACTCTATGGTGGATTGATTTAAACATATTCTCCTGTACACACTTGCTCCAATATTTTACAGCACCTTCCACATTTGATATAAAAATAACAACATTTCCATTTATTACATGAAATATAATGAGAGTGAAAAGATCTCACTTCCCTATCAGATCAGTTCCTATTTTTGTGATGTTCTAATAAACACTGGCATTCAAACCATATAATACAGTTACTTGACTCAGTGTAGTGCCTTCATGAACAGAAAATGATTTTGCAGAACTGGGAAATGAATGCAAATAACTGGTTTTTGGGCTGAAAGAAGGGCAAGCTCCCATACAAATAAGTGGTAGAAGAAAAGATAAAGTAACAAAAGGCTTCATGGTCCACGGGGTCTACTTTTACACCAAATGCCAATGGCTACCATGAGATGGTTGGTTCACTTTCAGACAAACACTCTACTCAGCTTACTCTAATACAAGCATATACACCTTCTCCATACCCTGGCCTTTCTTCCTCCTTCCACTTATGCCTTTGAAAATCTTTCATCTCCTGAAACCAAGCTCCATTGGCACATGGTTTTTCTTTTATTTTTTCTTTTTATTTTATTAATTTTCATTGTAATCATTCCATACAAATAGATCAATTTATAACCCAACAAAATTACAGACAAATCAAACCCCACCCCTGAGAAGGAGAGCTTAGCTAAAGGAAAATTGCTTAAGGCTTTTTAATAAGGCAACATTAAACAAAGGAAAGGGAGAAGTAAATATATATGTAAATAAGAGATGGAGAAGGGAATTAAATGCGGTAATAGTTATTTCTCTTATTCTAAAATAATATTGATTAAATCCTGCCAGGTTTTGAAAAAAATTTGTACAGATCCTCTAACTGAGAATTTGATTTTTTCCAATTTCAAATAATATAAAACATCGGTTTTAAGAGGCTTGTAAGCCCCAGTCATTTAAGTACTAATTTTGGGTTGATGGTCGTGCTTATCTGATTCCCTGCCTGTGGCTGAAGAACATGATGCTGCACATACTATAACACCAGTATACATAAGGAGCACCGCTGCACTACACAGGGGTCCTATAGTTTTTCTAATTAGTGGGGTGACATTACAGAGAGTTCCTCAATGTTTTCCCTTCTCTAACATTCTCCTGTAGGATAGTGCACAATGTTAGTCACAACTGGTGTCACTACACAAATTCCACTGCCAACATAATATTACTGATAAACTCTGTCTGCGACTTTTTAACAGGTTTCGGAGGTTGCTGTAAACAGTAAACATGCTATTAATTGTATAAATATCTTTATTTCCAGGTGTGGAAGATAAAACATCCGTCTATGGTGGCTGTTCAAATGGAACCTCCTGTAACACGACCTATTTGTTACATTATAGAACCAAACGGGTAACTGGAGTTTTTACCTGCTGCAACACTGATGACTGTAATGATTCACCTCCTGATGGTAATATTGCACTTTAACACACTAAATGTATCCAATATATAAAAATGATGCTCTAATAGTGTGTTTTACTTTTAATTCCTTTTGAAAACGTTTTGAACAGATCCTCTAAGTGAGAATTTTTTTTCCAATTTCAAAGAGTATATAACATCAGTTACCCACTGACTTAAAAGAGGTGGGCTAGGATTCCTCCAGTTGAGCAAGATAAGTCTACATGCCAATAGTGTAGTAAAGACAATTACAGTTTGTTTGTCCTTCTCCACTTTAAGCCCATCTGGAAGTCCACCAAACACAGCTGTTACTGGGTTAGGAGGTATTGTGACACCAAGGCTGTCTGATAGGCATTTAGAGATTTTGGTCCAGAATGATGTTAATTTGGTGCAGGCCCAAAACATGTGGCCCAGTGAGGCTGGAACTTGATTGCAGTGTTCACAGGTTGGATCTTGCCCTGGAAACATTTTGGACAATTTTAAGCGAGACAGATGTGCTCGATATATAATTTTAAGTTGAATAAATGTATGCTTTGAGCATATGGAGCTCAAGTGAATTCTCTGTATTGTTACCTTCCACTCCTCTTCTGAGATGTTGAGTGAGAAATCCTTTTCCCACTGTCCTCTTGGATTTTTGAAAGGGAGGGGCTGTAAAATGTTTTTATATATTACGGAAATGCTGTCTGAGTTCTTAAGACTGATCAATATTTTTTCCTGCATAGAGGTAGTTGGGAGGTGAGGAAAATTGGGCAGATTTTGTTTAACAATGAAGGTAGTGAAAGAAATGTGTCCCTTGAAAGTTAAATTTGGAGTGTAATTGTTAGTAGGATGCAAAGACGTTGTCTATGTACAGACCTCTAAGTGATTTAATCCCAAATGTTTTCCAGACATTAAAACTGCATTTGTTTGAAAGGGTGGAAAAAGGTGGTTCTTGAACAGAGGTTCCACTTTTAATTCCTAACTTAGTTATTGCTAAGTACTGACTTTGACAGCAACATGAACAGTTCTGATGCAGCGATTTGTTGAAGGATGTTTAAAGTTAAGAACAAATGCCTGCTCTGACAAATCATCTTTTTGAGGTCACTTTTTAAAGCTGTTAAAACCATCCAGGAATTTGTTTCTTACTTTTGCACATTTTGTGAAGAGATTGTAGGTTGGAAGGTAGTAGTAAAGAGAGAAAATCTTGAAGGAATAACAATATTGGACACAGAAGTGGCAATGAGGCCACTAAGTTCATACATTTAATTAAACTATCCTTCCTTCTTTTTATAAATGCCAAACTCCTGATCTGTTGCTTTTGTGCATGTCTTATTTGCTTTGTCTTTGCAGCACCTGATAATGAAAAAGAAAATGATCTAGTGTGCTGTGCAAATCAAAAATGCAAGGATACTGTGAAATGCATTGGAGAAGAACAAAAGTGCATCATTAATAAGTGTGGGTATCCTTATCCTAATCCCCTCAGAACTTCAGATCAGTTGTGTTTGTGACCACCAGACTGCAGCATGAAAGCCAAAATGCAAGAACATCTCAAGAGGTTTTGTTTTCTATGCCAGTAATGATTACTTTCCCACAGTTTTGTTTTGAGAAAGAACTAAATCTGCTGCTACTACTGCCAAGAGGCAGAATTTGACTCTTGTTTTTAATTTTTCTAAACAATTTGTAGGGCTCTAATATATATATATCATTTTGCACTTTTATGAGTCCCAGGAATCTAATGGACACATTTATTTTGAATTCCAATTTGTTTTCACATGGGTTAGCAATTTAGTGACCACTGGAATTTTGAGACCTTTTGTTGGTAGTTGCTATTCCAGTTTTTTTAGTTAGCAGTGTGTGACATCAGCAGATTAAAGGTAAAATACAGCATGAAATAAGAAGGAGAATCAGGAGAAGAGACATAGTCAGCAGAGGTGGATCTACTAAGATGAAACTAATGAAGCTTAAGCTTCAGGGCCCCTAATCCATAGGAGCCCCAGAAGGGAGTTTAGTCCACATTGCTTAAAAATTTTGGGTGTCTGTTGTATGAGAAGGGGGTAAAAAAATAATAATATAGTGTAATTCAGTACAGCAGTTTTAATCAAAATCTGAGATATAGTAGTTAATTTTTAAAAGACATTTTGGGTAATCTGTCATGGAACAACCCCACTGACAAAAACAAAAGTGATTACCCAGACCATGTCGGTGGTGGTGAAGGGGTCCCATAACAGTTTGAGCTTCAGGGCTCTAAAAATGTAGGTCCACCACTGATAGTCAGGAGGTAGACAGAGATTGCAACCAAGAATCCAAAAAATGGGAGCAATAAAACTGAAAGAAGTGAATCAAAAAGGAGACCCAACAAATTTGTTTCCAAAGTACAAAGAAAATGTATGAAAAAACACTGCAAGAGTCAAAGATTATTATCTCAGATAAAGACGCGACTTTAATGATGACCTTTTGTCCCATTGCCCTGCTGAGGTTGCGGGCTACACATCACTGGATCATTACGGAGGCAACCTATAAATAAATGGTGTCGCACACAGGTAAACATAATGTCAAAATAAACAATAAAAATACATAAATCTTGCAAAGGTGTGAATAACCAAATATTCCAAAACCCAATTAGGGAGAGAAAAACTTACAACTCAGTATTCGGTTTGTTTGTTCATTGAAAGACTCTTTGGTTACAAAATGTTTTCTGTCCCTAACGTCTTATCGTTTTGGTCCTGTTACATTAATTATTCTGGCTTTCAGTCTTCTTGCTCCATTCTATCTCTGATTTTTTTTGCTTTACGTCCTGGGATCAGTTCTTAAGATTCCAATTGTCCTATTTGCAATCATGGCTTGCTTCCCCAACTCTGCAGCATCTCCTGATTCAAATTATAAAAGTGACTGCTTCCTCCCTGAACAGTCAGTACACCCAGTTATGGTTACAGAAAGTAAAATTGAAATAGGAAAGTGCCTAGAGAGCAAGTTAAATACTCACTGTTCATCTCCATTGATCAGAGTTGGGGTCTCTTAAGTGTTGAAGCCTGAGGCCGTCAGTCAGCAGGAGTTATACATATGTTTTTCCAGCACTTTGAGAACTCTGTGGTTAATGACCTTTAACCTTCATGTGCTGGTCTAGTTTCCCAGAAACATCCAGTTGATGAACCTCTAGTCCTTTCATGAAATGAGAAGAGGTTCTTAGAGAGTGGAGTTCTTAATCATTTTTATAAAGTTCTCCTCGGAGCTCTTGTGTGTTTTTGCCTGGTTTGAATTTTGTCATCTTCAGAGTGCACTCCAAACATTTGCAAATCAACAGCAAACAGTCACATTCATGGTAGGATAATCTTTACATTTCTTTTAGAAAGCTGTTCACTGGGGGCATCATCTGCATTCTAGCATTGGACTGTGTTTGTAAGTGTTTATGGTTATAGTGCATGTGGTCTTGTGGGCTTTATTGTATCTTTGTTTAATTAATTATTGTGCTCAGTAGGGGGCACTTTAATGCCCCAAACGCCACACGTAATCACAACAACACAAGTCCTAAGTTCAAATAACAGGTTTATTATGATAAAGTATCTCTACAACAGGTTTCTTCGTAATAATAAACTTCAGTATCACTCTCTTCTTTTCTTGTTTCCTTCTTCTTACACCCCTCCAGGCAAGATTTTTCCATCTTCCACTTGACTCCAACTCGCGTGTCTGAAGTTCGAGTGTTACCTTAGACCTGGGAGTACTTCTGGTGATGAGGCATAGCCCATTGGAAGCACTTCTGGGTCAATTGAACGCCCTGCAGCACCCCAAACCTGACAAGACTGCCCTATGGGGCTACAGTTTCCAGTATGCCTCGTGGGTGTCCGTAGAGGTAATGTTGCCCCAGGATGCTGCCACCTACTGCATTGGGGAAGCATGTTACCCTGCCAGATTGTCTCCCCCTGTCCCTTCATTAGACTGGCATCCATCATCTAGCGGCCACTCAAAAGTGTTTTGCCTTAAAGAGGTGAAGCAAACAGTGATAATTTGTAAAAAGGGAGTTATTGTTTGAATTATTAAAAACCAGATCCTGAGTAACGTTAAGAGCAGAGCTGCCACCTCAAATGACTTGGACCACAGTTTAGTTTTCAGCATTATTGCTGGGGTTTGCATGTTTTTCCTGCTTACCCGTAAATTTCCTCTGAAGATTCTGGTTTTCTTCCACCTCTTTCGATAGATTATCACCTTCACCTAGGGTAAATAAGACTAGGTGAGTACATGAATATGTATGATAATGTGCTTCAAAACTCATATTTACATCTGCAAACTACTCAGGGATTTTGCATGGCCGTTCAGTGCACAGGAGTTACTTGTGTTTTCATCTGTTAATCTAGAATAGTATTCCCTGCTGTTTGGAGAATCTGTAAGTTCTTGGCTCTCCATGTACACTTTAATTTTCAACGTTTCAATTTAATAGTACAAGTGTAGTCCTTAAACCTCTGTGAGCTCGAGCCACTTTTGTTCTGAGAGGAGCCAATGTGTCTCTCTTCAGCCTCGTTCAGAGATCCATTGTAGTTATTTGACAGCTGATATATCTCACAAACATCTGAGCTGGCAGGCTATCAACAAGTCTGCAGTTTCATTTCTTTCATTTTGGCATGATGGACACTGTTTTGTAGAAAGCTGTTAAAATGGTTACCTTGTATGTTTACAATCTGAGACAATAAACTTTGAAAGTTGTTTTTGGAGGTGTTTAAGACATCTTTACAAAACTTTTATCAACATGCAGTCATGTTTGACATAATTGTTAAGATGTCTGTATTTACTAAATATTTTGTTTATAATTTAAGGCAACAAAAATTCAGAGTTGGTTGTTAAACTAGTCTTGCTACTGAAAATGTTGCAGTGGAAAGATTCTGTTGGGAAGATCGATACGTACTTTTCATAAAACTTGCTAACACATAGGACCAACAAGAGGCTGGTACTGCATTAGAAATAAAGATATCTGCTTAAGTAAATTCTTTGAAGTAATGATAAAAGAGCAAACCAATAATATTAACTTTGCCCAGATGTCAGACTGAATTTAATATTAAGATTAAATATTAAAGTGATAATGAATTGTGTGATTAATTCACTGAGCCAAAGCAGAAGCTGTTTTAAGGTAAATTGTAATCTTTTTGAATAGATGTTTAAAGTGAGTCACTGAAGCTGGACTGATGCCCAGTTCAAACATCATTAAAAAATGCTCAGAATTTCATTGGGATAAGATATTAAGAGCTGATTAATGTATGTTTAGAGTTTGAATATGAGGGAACAAATGCATGTCTCAAGATCAATGGTGGATTGTTTGTTGTGTTTGTTTAAACTCTTTACACTTTTGTGAAGCATAGGCCATCAATGAAAGTCTTCCAACTTGTCTGTTTTGAGCTGCCATTTCCAGCTACCTCCACCTGAATCCTGTTAGTTCCAAGCCACCATCCACATCCCTCCACTTTGTGTTTCAGGATCTCCCTTGCTTCCTCATTCCTTGTGGGTTCAAGGATAAAACCTTCCCAGTGTCATTGTCTGCAGGTTTCCTCAGGTTGTATCCTAGCCACACCCTCCGTCTCTTTAAGATCTCCTCATCTATGGGATGTTGGTGTATCTGCTGTCATAGGTCAGCATTGCTGATGCTTTTTGGCTAGTGGATATGAAGCATTCAGCACAGACCCTGGTTTTATGAACTTATGATAGGCTTTGTAATTTTACATTGTTTATGTTCTGTACAACATCACTGACTTAACATTGAAGTATAGCCTTATCTATGTAATGAGACTAATTTCATTGAAAGTCCAGATGATTCTGGGCTTGGGAAATGCTACTTTGGCTTTGTTGATCTGCATTTTGATGTCAGCATCTGTTCCCTTCTTTTGTCTGTTATGCTGCCAAGATAAAGGAAGGGCTGTACCTCTTCTACAGCTCCTTCCTTAATCCTTAATGGTCCTTCATTTACTGCTGGCATTGACTTTCAGGATTTTTGACTCCAACCCCGCATTGATGTTGAGTTCTAGTTAGCCTGAGACTTTAAGCGGGTCTGTTGATTTTTTTGCTGCATCTGTTGGTAGCTTTGTGAGATAAAAGCGATATTAAGGTCTTCAAGTTGGATCCACAGGGTCCACCAGCGTCCATTTCTTCTCTCACTGGTAAAAGACTTCATAATCCAGTCAATGTTGAGGAAGAATAAAAAAGGGGAGAGCAGGCATTCTTTCTTTCCTCCTGTCTTTACTTGGAAATGGTCTGTCAATTACCCCTCATGTATTATGCTGCACATTATTCCATCATAGGAGATCTTAACCAAGCTTTTGGAGAATTCGGTAGTGCTATAACAACATCCACAGCATTTCTTTGTTCAGACTATTAAATGTTTTCTCATAGTCCACGAAGTTAATGTACAGAGTTCTATTCACATCACTGTTCTACTCTGATATGGCGAGTTATGAGTATATGATTGGCACAGGAGTGGAGTTGCCTAAAGCCTGTTTGCTGTTCATGCCCCGAGCATGGGAAAGGTGTTATATAAATAAAATTAATTATTAATTATATTATTAATGATGGGATAGCAGGCAGAAAAAATAGGCACATAACCAGAAAATGGTTTGCTGAGCTTAATACAGGGTGTCCCAGATCTAATTATGCAATTATTGCATTGCATTGCATTAAAAGTTGCATAGTTAGATCTGGACCACCCTATATTTCAAGAAGGCCCTGAAGAGAAATAACTATATGGAGTAAAAGATGGAACAAGGGATGGGTGTGGGGTGAGCCTCAAGATTTAAAAAAACTGTAGCCTCCTCATCTTTATTAATGTTATGAATTTGCATGACCCATTAATAACCTTGCTTAAAAGAGTGTTTCTTTCTTTTTAGTGACCAGTCCTGCAGCCGACCTTAGAGGCTGTGCATCCCCAACCATCTGTGCTACCCCAACACCCAGAGTTGACGGCTTTAAGCTGGGGAATGTCACCTGCTGTGACAGCAGATTATGCAATGAGGCAAACATTATCTACCTGAACATCATCATTTTCTTGCTGCCATTATTTGTTTTGAAAACCTTTGCCTAATATATCTGTGCACACATTTCACACAATTGTGTTCATTTGTTGCTGCATGTGTTTGTAACTTTTTATTAGAAATTATTTTACTTAGGATTTAGAATCTATTAATGTAGTTACTGTATAATTCTGTACTAGTAGTAATTAAGAACGGCATTCATATGAACCTTCATGATAGTACATATGTAATAGGAAAAGAGAATTTTACAGAATACTAATGGTAACTAGAGTGATTATTTTAAATGGCCAGTAAAAACAGTTGTGCCAGGGCAAGTCAGGCATGTGAATTAATAAAGAACAATACAGGATGCAGAAAGATAGCAACAGTTCTGATTTGTTAAATGACATTGAATGCAGAATATGCAAGGATATCAAAATAAGTTGTAAAATAAATGCAATCGTAATACAAAAGAAACTCCTAGTAGGATGTGGTGTGGAACTTGTGGCCTCAGTGCCTAGAGATGAGTGGGTCAGTTGAAACTGTTTTTTCAAAGGTTGTCTACATGCGGCCAAGAATGTCTTCCTTATAAACTCACTGGACAAAAAATTAGTCCCCATTGGATAAATCTTCTCTAATAATGAAAAACTTCTCAGCAACACAAAAGAACAACTGTGATTCTATCTGGCATTGATGAATACCAGTTTGCAGATGTAGGTCACATAATTTTTCATCCGATGTTTTAGCACCAAATCCTGCAGTTCAGTCAGATTGGTAGAATGGCTCTGCACAGATTTTCTATGGGAATTAAATCTGGGTAATTTTTCAGGCCAGTCAAGATCCAAGAATGCCTCAGAATGTTCTTTTTACCAATTACACACAGCTCCAGTGCAATGCATGTGATGCATTGTCATCTCGGAAAACCTGGGTAACCATTCTGTGTTCACTTTGAAGATAAGCACAACAGGTAACACAGTTTATTCCAGCTCTGCTTTTAGACAAGCAGAGGGTTTATGAGTAATCAACAAAAGTTAGGACACCTGTAAAGATTGTTTGCTGTCACAATAGGAGAGCACTGTCTTTTCGCCACAGTTCTGGTACTGATTAGCGGTTGATGCAAAGTTCACCACTGCTGGAAGACCCGTTGGGCAGTACACTGAAACACACCTGCAAAGTTGTCAACTTCTCATAGAGTATGCCATTTGGCACAGCCAAATCTAATTATTCATGCAACCCATTTTTCACAAAAATAACCAAACACATGTGGCATGCTACTACTCATCACTCTATGAGCACCTTAGCACACAACAACTATTTGTCCTCTCTTGATGTTTGATATATGTATCATCTTTTACACAGGCGGTGACTAATTTTTGTGTCCGTTGGTGTATATAATATTGCATATTTGGTTTTCATATTTTTGGCTGGAAATCTACAAAGAGAGAAAATAAATCCTGTATCTTAAAATAGTTTTTTATTCCTAAGCTTTCAATGTAATGTGTGTCCTTTTGAACTTGTATGTGTTTAAATCAGAGACTGTGGGTCCTTTCTTCTGACAGGATTGTGACGTTCCTGTATACATTTTGAAAGTGTTTTTGATGTTTGTCCCACATATACAGGTAGACATGAATCACATGGTGTGTGTATAGATATAAAAAAATATACCTTGTATATATTGTGATTGACGTCTGGCAGCTCAACCCGGCCAAGATGCCCTGAGGATGGAAGGATGGGGAGAGGCAGTGGCTTTTGGACACTGCCTCCCCCAAAACACTAGATGGCAGCTCCCCTGGAATGTAACAGTACCTTGGATTCCCACAGGGCATCCTGGGACTTGGAGTGTGTTTTCTCAGTCCTGTTGGGTACCGTGGGTGACGCCACGAGGAGCTGTAACAGGACCAAAGGAACCATGCCTCATTCGTAGCCTGGAAGTACTCATGAGTCACGAGGACGAGAGCTCTGATGTACTTCCAGGCTGAAGAAAAGCCAGTTCTCCACCTGACCCGGAAGTGCTAGCAAGTCACATGGATGGATGGGCAGAAGAACTTCCAGGTCAAGGACTATATAAAGGACTTTTGGAGACTCAGCAGGGGAGCTGGAGTTGGGAGGAGTAGGACAGAGCTTGTCGGGAGGTGTGGAGGAAAGAGTATTTTGAAGAGTTATTGTTATGTTTACGTGTTTATGGTGGCTGTAGTGCTATAAAGGCACTTTGAAGAACAATTAAAAGAGCTTCTTCGTACTTTTACAATGTGTCTGTGTATCTGTCTGTTGGGTTTAACGGGGTGACAGCGACCCCTGGCGTTCACAATATGTAGATCTAATGTAACAGCACATTAAAATATAAAGTATATAAAGTGGTAAAAGGCCGACCACCAAGTTAAAAACAACTTTTTTCATCTCTCCTTTGGAAGACAACTTTGAAGAATAATAAAGACTGACAACATAGTAATCAACTTGCCAAATCCCCCCTTCCCAGTTCATGCTGAATTTATGCCAAATGTATGAATCAGATTAATTCATGAAAACTAGAAACAATACAATTACAAAAGCCTGTAATGTCACAAACCTAGAATATAAAATGAAAAACCAGTGATAAGAATTATTTCCAAAAATGAACACTTCTGCTTGACTGCTGCCCATTCTTTACCTATTCATATACAGTCATGTGAAAAAGCAAGTACTGTACACCCCATGAAATGTTTCTTTTTTTCATTTTAATATATGTGGACATATCAAGATTTGATCTTCATTTTAACAGTAGATTTAAATAAACATAAATGCAAATTTCACATGTGGAAAAAGTAAGATAAACGGAGATGTAATTGGGGGAAAAAAAAAGAAAATGAGCAATACTTAATTCAATGAGAAATGAACAGATAAGGGCGGCACGGTGGTGCAGTGGTAGCGCTGCTGCCTCGCAGTTAGGAGACCCGGGTTCGCTTCCCGGGTCCACCCTGCGTGGAGTTTGCATGTTCTCCCCGTGTCTGCGTGGGTTTCCTCCGGGCGCTCCGGTTTCCTCCCACAGTCCAAAAACATGCAGGTTAGGTGGATTGGCGATTCTAAATTGGCCCTAGTGTGTGCTTGGTGTGTGGGTGTGTTTGTGTGTGTCCTGCGGTGGGTTGGCACCCTGCCCGGGATTGTTTCCTGCCTTGTGCCCTGTGTTGGCTGGGATTGGCTCCAGCAGACCCCCGTGACCCTGTGTTCGGATTCAGCGGGTTAGACGATGGATGGATGAACAGATAAGCCATTTTAGTCAGCAGTTCCCCTCTTGGTTGTACTAGTTGGTATTGCTCCCTCAAGTTGGCATATCTTAGAACCATCCAGCAGTCTTTGACATTGGCAGGGAGAAAGTTCTTCCCACTCCTCCATGCAGAATTCTTTCAGCTGTGTGATGTCTGAGGGGTTTCACTTCCCTCCACAGCATCTTGATGGGGTTCAGATTAGGGCTGTGACTTGGCCATTCCAGAATCTTCCATTTCTTCCTTTACAGCCATTTCCTGTTAAAGTAAATGATATGTTTAAGGTCATTTTCATGTTGTAAGGTCTATTTTCAGTTGAGCTTCAATTTTCTGGCAAATAGTCTCAGATTATTCTCAAACTACTTCTGGTACATTGAAGAATTCAAAGTGGATTCTGTGATGATGAGCTACCAAGGCCCTGTTACAGCAAAGCAACCCTAAGCCATAGTATTTCTACCACCAGGCTTGGCAGTTGGTATCAGGTTCTTCTGGTCAAATCATGTCTTCTGGTACTGTGGCTAAATAACTATCTATCTTTGCCTCATTTGTCAAGAGCACATTACTCCAGCAATCCTGGACTTTGTCTGGGTATTTCTGGGCAAAGTTTAGACTTCCCCAAGTGTTCTTTCTGGACAGCAAAGGTTTCATCCTAGCACACTCTCTATGTAGATCTAATTTGTGCAGACCCCTTTCTACTGGTACACTTAGGCACTTCGACCAGCAAGTGTGACCTGTAGGTCCTGTGTAGAAATTCTGGGGTTCCTAGAGACTGACTTCAGCATCTTGTGTTCTGCTCTTGGGCTAAATTTCCTGCGACACTGACAAGTTGGTAGTACGAAATCTACACTTGTAGATTACCTTCCAGACAGTGGAATGGGTGACTTTCCATTGCTTGGAGATCATTTTAAGCCTCTTTCTAGTCTTTTAATCAGCTTGAGCCTTTTTTTCTGGAGATCTCTTTCAATCTAGGAATGGTGATAACACACACTTCAACAAATAAGAGAAAACTAAACAAAATGACAGAGTTTTAAATAAGAACAGGGGGGTATTTTTCGTACGTGGATTACTCGCTTAGCCGGATGTAATTGTTGACGATTTGGCCTGATCCTGGATCTGTCAGTTTTTTGAAACTCTTGCTGGAAGTGTTGTCATAGCAACACATCCAAATCCGCAAACCTGCTCGGAGCAGGTTTGTTCTGCGTAAACAAGGATTAGTTTACACACGTGATCAGTGACGGTGTGGAAGTCATCCAGTCAGGGCTTCGCCGTTCATGAATGAGCGACCAATTGATATTGGTGCGCAAATTATACGAAGAGAATTTCATATAAAGAGGGTTTTGCGCGATCGGCAAGATCCTTTATTGCCCCCAGAGGAAATTCTGTACGAAAGATATCGCTTTAGCCGAGGGGGAATATTGTACCTCAAAGATTTATTAGCTCCGTATATTCGAAGTCAAACTCTGCGAAGTCGGGCTCTCACAACCACACAGACAGTACGCGTTGCTTTGAGGTTTCTTGCAAGCGGCACTTTTTTTATAGGCGATGCGGAACATCTATCGAAAAGTGCAGTTTGCCAGGCAATTCGTAAAGTCTGTTTGGCTCTGAAACATTTCCTTCAGGTTTTCATTGTGTTTCCTGGACACCTGCGTGTGCAGACAATAAAAGAGGCGTTTCATGCCATTGCAGGTAGGTAATACACAGGCTAAAACACCCACAGTTCCACGAAGAATCGCACAATCAGCCTAACATTCTCATTACCAGGATTTCCAAATGTGATTGGGGCACATGGAACTGATCAGAGTGGAGTTTGATCAAACATTATTTGGAAAATGTACCTCTCCTCCTGATGAATAATCAGACACAGTGTCTTCATCAAATATTTGACCTTCGTTATTATCTTGTTGGTCAGACACAGGTTCAAGGGATATGACATTCCCTGCAACTGACCCAACAAAAAAGAGGGCTATATGGAACATACCTATAGCACACATGGAGGACAAATATGCAATGACCATCCTTTACCTGAAATGAAGTGACCACTACTTCCTGCCACTGGTTCTGAGGAGGAGCTTCCTCCTGGAATGCCCTCAGAAACAGGGCGATGGGCATTTTGCTGGAGAGCCAACTCTTCTGCAGGGGTTAGGTCTGGACCGCGTGGACCTCTACCTGTTTTTTGCTTGTCTGCCTCCTTATTAGCTTTAAAATTAATGTTTTTTATATTATATATGATTCTTTATGTCAACAATTCTTTAAATAGTTATATACCAATATTTACCAGTTTGAAGTATATTCTTGTACTTCACTTTAACCTGTTCCCATGTTCTCCTTGTGCTCACGTTTGATCTGGAATTATGACATAAATAATAATTAATCTGACACATAGGAAATGAAACGCTGCATTCACTAAGTACAATGCACACTACTTAGCGTTTAATTTTTTCGGCCACTTTTTGCCAGCCGTCTTTTCTGGTCTGGGCTGCTTTGGCAGAGTTACCCCTTGTGCATGTTAAATCTTGAAATTCTTTGTGTCCTTCGAATAAAAGGTCTTGCGCCACGTGTGTGAAAAAAAATGCGCTCGTTCTTTCGTCATTTTGTTGCAGCCTATCAAAGACTTGCTGATCATGTTTTCTAGACTCAATATATATGGGCTTTTCACTCAGCGTGGGCACGCGCATTCATCTCGGATGATTAGATCCAGCTACACTAATCTAATACATGGCTGCGTTTGAAAAACCGACTTATCTGGATGAGTTTCACTGGCATTAACTCATTCAAGATGAGGCACCTGATCTCGGATGGTTTAAGCGACGTACGAAAAATAGCCCCCAGGTGCCGACAAGATTGTCTCTAATGATGTTGTAATCATTTGCTAATCTGGTGCACCCGATTTTAATTTTAGGCAATTTATATTGAGCAATGTTTAACTGTTATGTTCCAGGAAGTGACAGTGAAAAAGATTTTAATTAAAGGATTAAAAGATGAAACAGGCTTGGAAAGAACATGAGCAGGAATCGATCACAAAAAGACAAACCGGTCTTCTGCCAAGTCAGAAAAAAAATGTGGTGAAAAAAAAGTCATAAAAACTTTGAAGCACACAATTATAAATTATTTATAAATTACACCTACTACGACACGCATTGCACACTCCCGGAGAGGCCTCTGGCTGCAGGCAGGCCTAGACAGCGCGTGTTTTCTCCCAGGGCCCGGAAAGCTCACAAGCCCCACTTGTGAAGGTTGAACTCTGGGGGCTTTGCATAAGCAGCGTCTTAAGTTCCTACCACAAAAAGGGAAAGGGTGTCACTGTCAGTTGCAAAAAAGCAGCATCTGTGAGCAATCCAAAATGGTACTGCAGCAAGAAGATAAATATTAACTTCTAAAGGAAGAGACACAGAACAAATGGGAATAAAAAAATCCAGTTTTACAGCATCGATTACCATAAAATACAAAGGGAAAAACCCAGAAAATAATAAAATATACCAATCATAATAATGTGACATTTGTCCTTGTAAATTTCTGCCTAGACTATGAGAATTGAAAATCAATCCCTATACAGTATCTTTTTCAGAAGATGCCTCTTGTAAGACTGTGTCTCTTATAGTTATAACTTGGTGCGCTTACATCCATCCATTTTCCAACCCGCTGAATCCGAACACAGGGTCACGGGGGCCTGCTGGAGCCAATCCCAGCCAACACAGGGCACAAGGCAGGAAGCAATCCCGGGCAGGGTGCCAACCCACCGCAGGACACACACAAACACATCCACACACCAAGCACACAGTAGGGCCAATTTAGAATCGCCAATCCACCTAACCTGCATATCTGTGGACTGTGGGAGGAAACCGGAGTGCCCGGAGGAAACCCACGCAGACACGGGGAGAACATGCAAACTCCATGCAGGGAGGACCCGGGAAGCGAACCCAGGTCCCCAGGTCTCTGGTGCGCTTACATTCACTTATTATTCACAGAAATCTGATTTATAAAATGCCATGACAACCCTTATTCTGAATAGAGAAATCGAGTTATTGGCCTCTGAGAAACTTGATTATAAGAGGTAGATTTGTCTGGGAGCCCTGCGGTGGGCTGACGCCCTGCCCGGGGTTTGTTTCCTGCCTTGCGCCCTGTGTTGGCTGGGATTGGCTCCAGCAGACCCACGTGACCCTGTAGTTAGGATATAGCGGGTTGGATAATGGGTGGATGGATGGATTTTTCTGTGAATAAATGGCATGTAAACCCTTAATCTGTAGTCTGCGCATGTCTGTTGTACTCTTGTCAGCCTGCGGCATGTATTAGCTTTCAGCGCACACGGGCAGTAACGTCCAAGTTAAATTTCCCTTAATAAATGTTTGGGCAATCGTTTAATTCCTTCTCCTGACTGAAATAATCAGATTCAAACTTTCAGTATTTCAGAAATCTGAATGTACAGGGCTAAACTCAGCAATGCAATCTTGAGAACAGTGGGTCACACGTTAAAAGTAACATATTGTAGCGACCTCCGCACCAGGCTCGAAAAAAGACGAAGAAAAAAAAAACCAGATAGACAGTAGTAAAGTCTCTCAAAAGTTTTACTTCGACAGTCAAGAAAAGAAACGCCGACCTCGAAAACCCCAAACACACACACACACACACACCAGGCCCGGTCTTAGGTATTATGGGGCCCTAGGCGAAAGGGGGGGTCCAGGGGCCCCCCTGGAAGCTCTGTGAAATGCGTGAAAATTAGACCAAGGAGTCGATCCGGGCCCCCCCGGACGCCGGGGCCCTAGGCGGTCGCCTACTTCGCCTATGCCTAAGGCCGGGCCTGCGCACACACACCCACACGCACACACACACACACACACACACACACACACAAACCTTCTAGCACAATCTCCAACCCTTTCTCCCATTGTCGGTCCCGGATACCCCCCCCCCCCCCCCGCCTTTACCGCATCAATCAATACCCCGCTGTCAGTCTTCTGTGCTGTACTCCGCCCTCCCTCAATCGGAACTAACAGTCACACACACACACAAAGAAAAGGCTTCAACCTGGCTGGGACGCTACAGTATGTTATTTTATCTGATTGCTTTTTAAAGCAACATAAGTAACTTAACTCAATTTTATTTTATTGAAATAAAAATACCTCCGTTATTATTATTCTAGCAGCACTGGGTATAAAGCAAGAAGCACACGTACTGGTCAGTCCTTAGTAGGACTCAATCGCACAGCCAAGAACAAACAGTTTGCTGCGTGATCTGGTAACAGAAAACATTAAAGCATCAATATGACTCAACCACGGAAGCCGAGTTACGACATGCAATATCGTTTTTTTTTTAAATTGTTTACTTGACCTAAAAACACAAGTAAATTATCACAGGAGTCATGTTTATTTTCTGATTCACGGTGGGTGACATTTAACACTTTTGCACAGATTAATAACGTCAGACCGTTTTGCCGAAGAAGAACTGCAGAAGATTACTTGCGCGTGCACGCGCGGATTATTAAAACACCAGGTTTCTGTTTTAATTGGGTTGTTCACCTTAATCCGGCTATGTGTGTGCATATAAAAGCACTGAATAACCTGATGATTATACCCTTCAATTTGCTCCTGCTACTGCCTTCTAAAAAAGTTCTCCACAGCCGATGTGGCGCATTCATTGGATTATAATATTGTGTTATTTGCATATATTAGCAAGGTAAAGGTGAATCATGGGTAAATAAACGTTAGAGATAATGATTACACTTTGATTTCATTGAAATTTGTCACTATATTAGGATTTCTTTCAGTAGTCTAAATATAATACATATGATTAAAGTTTGGGATTGCATAGTTTAAAATAATAATAATAATTATTTCCACAAATTCAGTCTATTCTCTTTCACTCTTATTTTGTTTTCCCAGTTTCTCTTGCCACATCCTGTCCTGTAAAAATGAACTCCTATGATCTTTATAGAAGTTAACAGAAAGTCCACAAAGGGCATAGCTCCTTTCTGTTCACTTACCAAAATACATCATAATAGACTATTTCTGGTTTAGTTTGGAACCTGTTGCCTCCTGTAAAAACTCAAAAATATTACAAATCTCTATTATTCACAATAAATATAGGGACATATAAATTGCTTATTGCGATAGAGTACCTTCAGCCTCACTCTTCCACTCCCAGGCAAGAGAGAGAAAAAAGAAAGTCTGCCAGTACAGCCTACTACGGGACAGTACAGTTACTGTACATTTATTGCAGGGTCATTCGTCAGAAACAGTCCTTTTTTTCCTAATGAGAGTCCTGTAGGCAAACTCAGTAGTGATGATTTCACTCAAAGCATCTTTGAGCACTGGCCACCCCGACTATTTGCAGATTTCCTGCACTGAGAACAATCTGATGTCACTGTGTACACTCTTAAAAATAAAAGGTGCCAGGGTGGTTCTTCAGAGCGATGGCATAGGGCAGGGGTGGTGAACTCCAGGCCTCAAGTGCCACAGTGGCTGCAGGTTTTCATTCTTACCATCTTTTTAATTAGTGACCAGATTTTGCTGCTGATTACTTCTTTTAATTAACTTGACTCAGGCCCCATAGTTGTTTCTTTTTCTTTAATTAACAGCCAAACAATAATGAGACACAAAACAAGCCACCACATGACCAGCTCCCCTGTGCCCATTCCATCATATCTGAAATTAAAGAGAGGTGATGGTCTTGGTAAGGTTGATCTCTCAGGTCACCAAAACATTTTGACGGTGCTCTTAGAAAGAACAGAAAAACAACAGTATTCGAAAGGTGTGCTGTGGCAGAATGAGAGCAGCAACAAGCCATGGAATTAAATAACGGGTTTAATTAACAGCAAGAATTGGCTTCTCATTAAGAAAGTGATTGGAGTGAAATTGGTTGGAGTTTGAAAACCTGCAGCCACTGCGGCACTCCAGGCCTGGAGTTCGCCACCCCTGGCATAGGGGAGTCATGCCATGTATAGCTAGTCCTTTTTTGTTGCATTGAGTTAAATATATTTGATCCAGTATATACTTCAAATAAAAATATAAAATATGGTTTATATTTAATTGTATATTTGTGCGTTTTCATGTCCCTAACAGTTGGGTGTAAGTTAGTACGCAATTTTTGTTCTCCATCTCCGACTCCAAATAGCTCCAGCAGCTCCAAGAGCACGGAGTGGACATACTGTTAGTTTTTACTGGTCAGTGGCACGCACTTGAGGGACAGTCATGCACCCAGCCAGTGTATGCATACACGGGACAGTGACCTGCTTCGTCAGACCAATGGCTTGCCTTTCATGCCTTCACCTAAGGAGCACCCTAATGGCACTTCAAACGCACATTATAACAGTCAGTGGTCATTAGTACGCCAGACAGTTCCCATAACGCAACCCTGAACCCGTCTATCCTATCATAATCCAAAGAGCATTACACAACAGAACATCAATGTTTGCAGTTAAACCAGATGAAATAAATAAATAAATAAATAAATCAATAACAGAACAGTAGAGTGTGCTGCACCTTTCCGTTTGTACAGCTAGTCAAATCCTGGCGCTCATAGAGACTTCCACAAGCTTGCTGGATACTTCTGACGAGCTGACGTACTAAACAAGCTACAACTTAGGGCCTTATAATCCACAGAGGCCTTAAAAACTTGATTTTTTTATGGCTTTTTCCAAATTTTATGTAGCTTGTTATGGGTGCAGTAGTTTAAAATATATAGTCAGTAAATGTGTACCGCTGCCCCGGGAGAACAACTAAACCCGGGTGCCGCACAATTAGAAAACTGCTGGAGCAAAGCAGTTCAGTATCAAAAAATCTATCGGGGCAACGTAACCAACACTCCTTCTTTTATTTGACCCCCTCACCCCATGTCCCAGCTCAGCATTAAACTACAAGCAATATCCCAAACAAAGAAGAGGTAAAAATGACACATATATATTTACATATAAGACAAGAAAAACAAACTAACGAGTACATAACAAGCAATCAAAACCACCTTTCCCGATTTGGGAGCGAGATGTTCATGATTAGGAGCAACCAGTTTGTCCAAATAGGTTAACTGTCTTTACTGTTTATGGCAAAGAGAAAGCCTACCGGAATAGGCCGGCCGTTGAGCCGATAACCAAAAGTTCAATCCTACCGGTCCAGAGAATCGTCAGCGAAACCAAAAAAAGTAAAGAGTCCGTATTCAGAGACGCGTCTCCCTCGTGTCGCTGAGTGAACAAAAAAGACTTTTTCCAGCGGGCATTTTTCTTGGTGCTACCTCGTCGCTTCCCTTTGCTCCACCACAAGATGTTTCTCTCTCTCCCCTTCTTTTCCGGTTTTAAAGTCTTCAGCACCAACCGTCCTGTCTGTGTTACATCTTCCCCCTTAAAGGTGTATTTACAGTGTCCACTTTCCCTGAAATGCACCCTAAGGAGCAGCGAACTGCCAACGGGACAATATCACATGTGGCACCCGCTACAAAACCATTTTAAATAATTTGGGTTTTCACTTTAAATACCCATCCATCCATCCATTTTCCAACCCGCTGAATCCGAACACAGGGTCACGGGGGTCTGCTGGAGCCAATCCCAGCCAGCACAGGGCACAAGGCAGGAACCAATCCTGGGCAGGGTGCCAACCCACCGCAGGACACACACAAACACACCCACACACCAAGCACACACTAGGGCCAATTTAGAGTCGCCAATCCACCTAACCTGCATGTCTTTGGACTGTGGGAGGAAACCGGAGCGCCCGGAGGAAACCCACGCAGATACGGGGAGAACATGCAAACTCCACGCAGGGAGGACCCGGGAAACTTTAAATACCTTAATAATAAATCAGTAAAAGGCATATACTGTATATGTTTTCAAATTTTTTATGGCTCCAAGATCCTGCTTTGGGATGTACCTTTGTGAGACCTTCTAGTGTCACTTTTTAACAAGAGGCCTCCAATCTTTGTATAGCTTAGTGCCTCACCAAGACTAAAACGGTCCCTCGCTCATGGGACAGCAGCCTGCTTCTCTGCCAAAACACTAGGAATTGTATTATATTATGGATACTTGAACACTTCCTCAACACCCTGATTTTATTTCTGGTTTTGACAAAATACTAAATCTAGACAGGCTATTGTTTTAAAAAAGTGTCATTGATTATGTCTTGAAACACTTGCTATTGTACTTTGCTTTTTGTAAGTTAGCCCAGTTAATATTTGGGTAATTAAAATTCTCCATGACTTTAATATCCCACTCTATCCATCCATCCATTATCCAACCCGCTATATCCTAACTACAGGGTCACGGGGGTCTGCTGGAGCCAATCCCAGCCAACACAGGGTGCAAGGCAGGAAACAAACCCTGGGCAGGGCACCAGACCACCGCAGATCCCACTCTATAGTTGCCATTTTAACTTTACTAAAAAGATATTTATTTTACTGCCTGCATTTGGAAAATGCCTATAATGCAGTCCCTATCCCTAATGCTTTCTAATCAAATACAACTAAATCTTCACTAAGCTATGGCTCACCATCTGCTTGAAGAAGGCTTGCATTACAAGTCCAATTTTACATAAATAGTGAATCCTCCACCTTTTTGGTTCTGTCTATCTTTCCCAAATAATGTGTATCGTAGCATTTTATTTCAGATAAAGTAGACTAAGTAAGATTTGGTATTACAGACTTCAAGCACACACCTATCTGAACCTCAGTATAGTGAAGTCAGTCAGTTTAACTCTTTAACTAAAATATGTCAAAGTGATCATCACAGAATAATTACTCAGTTAACACCATTCACATGTTAGAACATTGGAAAAATCTGGATGAGAAGACACCATTCAGCCTAACAAAGCTTGCCAATTCCATCCACTTAATTCCTCCAAACTATAGCATCAAGTTGAGTTTTGAATGTGTGTAAAGTGAATTTCACCTGCAGTTCTGATACGATATAAAAATAAAGGTGTCAGGTTGTTTTCAGAGCGATGCCACAGGGGATCCATTTTTGGTTCCCAAAAGACCCCTCCACATAAATGTTCCAGAAAGACCCTTCATAAGCAGATCTTTATCAGGCTCCATGCACACTGAAAAAAAAAAGGTGATGATTCACACTTAATATTTTCAATCTGAACCAATATAATTCTTTTTAGCTTATTTATCCCACAATTTTTAAGTTGAGGCAAATCATTTAGAGTGATTGGGTGCAATTCACTTGTTTTATACTAAATCAAATTTTTAAGTTGTTCTTCTTTTTTGGCAGTTGGAAAGCCAGCACACTAGAAAGTTCGACCGGAAGAATATACAAATGGCCCCTCAAACACAGCACACGAACAACCTAAAATATTAAGTTAACTGAAATAGGATTTCTACGTTTATTCCCTCCATCATAACTATCTTTGGTACAAACAATTTTTTTTACTTTGATTGAGATCTGAAACCAAATACTGTATTTCAAGCTACAACACTAAATGACAAATCTTAAGTTGCTTGAAAGAGAAAATTTACGTTAACATGCAGTATAGATAACCAAGGATAGACAGCAACACATTTGTGAAATACCAACGACTCATGATTTTAAAGGACTCTTTCTGCATACAATAGCACAGGCTAAGTAAAGGTTTTCTTAATCTGTTAGTGTCCTGCTATGTAACCTACCACACATTAAAGATTTCTTTCTTTCTTTTTTTTTTTTTTTTTTTTTTACATATTAACAAGTTTTTCACAGCACAAAGAACCAACTTCATAGGCAAACAACCCTCTCCAGTATGAAGTGGTGCACTTCATCAAGCAATAGTTATGACGAACCATACAATACAGAAAAGAAGCACAAAATGCTGCTAAAGAACCAATAGTTTTAAGAGTGAATACCTTGAGAGACACCACATTTGGCCATTCAGCAGTGCTAATCTATAATAGAATTAAAAATATATATTCTAACCAAACTGTGATCTATTCCATTACACCAAGTCACCTGTTACTCTCCGTTTGATTAAACTGAAAGGGTCAGCTCATCTATAATATCTTTCCTCTCCTCTTATTCCTGCAATCATCTAATCTGGACTTTCTCTAATGCTGCTATGTCCTTTTTGTAATATGGAGACCAAACCCAGACACAGTCCAGGGGAGACCTCACTAGTGCGTTATAAAGCTGAAACAGAACTTCTCCAGACTTGCACTCCACATATCACAATATATTACCGAACATCCTATTAGCCTTCTCAATCGCTTCAGTCTGCTGCCTGGAACACAGTGATGCGTCCACCATCAGTAGGGGGACATTCAAGTTTCAGATCTTCCATTGGTTATTTAAAGCATACATTTTTACTTCCTACATATAAAACTTTATGTTTTTGCAAGGTTATTTAGTTATTTACATCAGAAAGCTATGCCAAGATTTAAGTGAGACTATTTGTGTATTTATGCATTTAAAGAAGCACTAAAAGCTTACTTCTAATTGTTTGTTAAATCATACAAACATGTAAGGAAGCTGGTAGACACCAAATAATTGTCATATAATCACACTCACTGAAGATGATTAATGTTTATTTTCTAAATTATTCTAAAATAAATCATTAATTTAACCTATAGAAATGGAATTTGATTGTCAATTTAATGAAAAGAAAAAAAAAGGTGAAACTATCAGGAGCCACAGAGAGCGATACATTCAAACGATTCATTAAAGTGAAATATATTGAAGCTAACAGTCAAGGAGAACTATTAGGTCTCATAACAACAAATGAAAGTATGAATTCCACAGAACTTGTACACTCTTAAAAATAAAGGTGCCAGACTGGTTCTTAAGACTTCAGAGCTACGCCACAGAGTTTTTTTGGTTCCTAGAAGAACCATCCAGTTCCAGGAAGAACTTTTATTTAGTTCCTTCCATAAATAACTACAAGCAGATGTTAACAGGAACTCTTGCTTACAATAACAACAGGTTAAGTTCAGGTTTTCTTGATCTTCTGGTATCCTGTAGCCAACTACACATTTCATATTTCTGTTCTGGGAAATACTCCAAGCACAATGAATCAATGTTCATGTTTAAAGCACTGCTCCTAGAATGATATGGTTCTTGGTTAAGCAATGGGCCTACGAGAAACCACACAACCCAGTGAAATGCTATGAAAGAACCAGAATCTGCATCTTATATTTACAGGAAACAAAATCGGGTATTAAAAGGTAAGGCAGTTTAACCGATCATGATATGACAGTGATCACATGTTGCATGTTAATTAGCATATACAAGGAAGAAATTCAGGATATAGCAATGCAATAATGATCTTATAAAACTAAACACATTTGATTGACTTTAACAAAGATTTAGATGAATGCCTACTTCCTTTTGATGTGAGGTTTATATCGTGTGTGTGTTTCTAGCTGTATTGCAAATCTCTACTAAATGCCATATATTTGTGGCTTTGCTGAAGGTCTTCCTAATTTTGATGTTTTCCTGAAACTATCCATTGTCTGAAATACATTATTATGTATCAGTACACTCTTCTGTTTTAATACTGTATGTGCTGTTCAATAATCATTTGCCCTTCAACAGAAACATTTCATTTCTACCTTATATGCATTTAACGATGTGCCGTCTTCATTTCAGGCTCCAATAATCTACCTTGCACACAGCTGCCTTCTGTTTATCCTTTATTCGCAAAAAGTAGCGGAAGGAAGTAAAAGTCAGGGACGCGTGTCTGTGAATGTCTAGGAAGAGCACCGGTCACGCGATAATGTATTAAGCACTTTTGTGTTTCATTTTAAGACGTGCCAAATTAGCCAAAATTGCACAAGTGCGGGTGAACAGCTAAGCGCATTCTTTTTGTCAGTGTTGGTGATGTGACTAAACGTGACTACCGAGTGCCACTTTATAACCAAACCTATGACAATTTCAGGCGGACTTTTCACCGCACCCTATCTCATTTGTTGTGCGTATTATTATTATTTGCAATTGCGATGCGAACTCTCAAGTGCAAGGCATATTTTTTAAAATATTTAATTTACCCTTTCAATAAACGTGAAGTAAAGGAAACATGTTATTGTTTCATAGCCGTATTGTATTCGTATGATGCTGTAAAAAATATTTGCATAGGAACCTTTGGCCGCTACTTAGTACAAAAATCAGAAAAAATGAGTGAAGAATTAGTGAAGAATACGTTCCAGATGTTAACTTTCTGCACGCAGTTATTTACACGAAACTCCTTGGAAAAAATATAAATCAGGAATCAAATCAGTCTTCGTTTAAAAAAGCAAACGGCATAAACTTTGAGGGGGATTGGGTGGGGTGTGGATGGGCTTTGGGGTTTGGAGTTGTTGCGCAGTATTTAAGATTAAATTTGTAGCAAAGGACTACTGTATCTGTAGTGTGTTCAGGACTTAAAGTATTCACTCCGGAGCGTCGGTCAGGACACTGGTAAATGATGCAGAGAATTCCACACAGCAGCTTAGAATGAAAGTGAATTAATTTATTTTGAAGATATACACCTATATTTAAATAGGTATATAGGTGTATGTGTGGTCTCTGGTCATTAACGCACACTTCTTATTAATTCAGGACACTACTGACTCTTACTTATGACAAACAAATGTTTCTCTAAGCGGAAATGACTACTGCAGCACACGTGCATCTCCTTCGCTTTTTCAACATCCCATAATATGCGCTCTCAAACATGCGGGGAGGTGCGCCTTGATATGTGAGCCGTGTCTCTTATTATTGATATCTCTCAAACAGCATAGTCAACAATATTTCTCAATCGTTGAAATTTAAGTTTCGATTTCTCCACAACCAGAAATACACCCCATTGTTGTTTAATCAAAGGGAGTGGCGGTAAATTTCATAAAAGATGTTTAAAAAGCTGTGGTGGGTTGGCACCCTGCCTGGAATTGGTTCATGCCTCGTGCCCTGTGTTGGCTGGGATTGGCTCCAGCAGACCCCCGTGACCCTGTGTTTGGATTCAGCGGGTTGGAAAATGGATGGATGGATGGATGTTTAAAAAGACCGCTCCTTGAAAGTACAGCCAATATGCAAAATGGAGCTTTATTCTCGTGAGCCTGTTTTTCACACTATTTTGTGCGGGTAATGCTGTTTGTGTTAGTGGACAAGGGTAATATTGTGTACTAGCCGACGCCCGCCGTATCATAAAGCGGTGTAAGAATAGGAACGGAAAACGGTGAGAAAGGAATTCAGAAATCAAGAAGAAATAAATAGCCTACTTCTTGAAAGACGGAGTTGTGAATAGGTGTTTTGTTGGAGACGACAGATTATGAGTCGAAAAATCTAACCCTAGAAAAAGACACGTACTACTGACTTAATTCCGATTTCATATATGAAATCAGTTAAAAAAAACAATAAAGAGATGCTCTGAAGTTCCCAGAAGCAAACAAAAAATATTTTTTGTAAACCAGTGTTATTTAAGTTAAAGAAAGTATCTTGCTCAATTTTATTAACACTTCTGAAAATGCGAAAGCCCTAAATTAGGTCAGCACGAAGCATTCTCTACTCAAATTAAGACTGAAATTAGGACAAGCCCTTTAGTAGGTAGATGTACTCAGTTTTCTCATTTCTGCACATTTATACTGCTGGTGACTGCAGCTGCACACAGAACTTCAGATGCATTCTTTATATGGAATCATAGAGTCTGAGTAAAACGTCTCTTGTACAGTATAAGCAATTTATATTCAACTATTTTTACAATATGACTGTTCTGTCTCAGCAAATAACAGTGAAAAAATATAATTAAAGAGTCGAGATGAAATATGGTTGAAAAAAAAAAAAAAGAGCAGGAGTTGATAACAAAAAGACAAACCAAATCAGAAACTGTTGCATGAAAAGAAAGTGAGAAAAACACAGATGGACACAAGACAGATTTATAAATCATGGCAATCATAGTAAAGTTTGACTTGATTGTATGCAAAGTTACATGCGTTTACTAAATTCAATAAAAGATAATATATATATGTATACATATACAGTATACAGTATATACAGGCAGCCGGGATTCTTACCTTTGTAATGGAAGGACCAGGGGAAGATGCACAGGGCGAAACCTCCCCGGGACAACAGAGGGCAGCCTTGGCTTGTTACATGGCCATGGGTTTTGAGCATAGAAGCTCAACCCTGCTGGGGCCTGTGGCCATTGCCGGGGGAGCATGGAGAATGACTGAGTCCTCTTCTGCAGGGCTGCCAGCACACCTGGAAGTGCAGCTGGAAGGAGATTGTGGAACACCTGGAGCACTTCTGGGTGCTCTATAAAAGGAGCCAGCTACCACAACTCGGGGAGCCAGAGTCGGGAGGTGGAGGTCAAAGCTTGCTGAGGAGTAGTGGAGAGCTTGGTGCTTTATACTGTGTTACTGTGGGGGGCAAAGGAAAGGTGCTTCCCAGTTAAAATAAAGGTGTGTTGTGTGGCAAGACTGGGCTCTGTGTCTGTTGTGTCTGGGTGTGGGAAGCTGTACGCCCCCTGAGTGTCACAATATACTGTATAATGTATATATATATATATATATATATATATATATATATATATATATATATATATATATATATAAATATAAAAGGAAAGTCACAGAAAATACTAAAATATTAATCATAATAATCTGACATTTTATTTGTCCTTGTAAACAATGAAAATGTTGTTGATTAAAGAGGAAACTATAGCAGGGTAAAGAAGTGGTTGCGGAACAGTGTACTTGTGACAGTAATACACAAGTTAAAAAAAAAAACAAGAAGGAAATTGAACTAGAACTGTTTATAGTTACCGACAAATCCCCCATTTCCTTATGGCCCTGAAAGATGCCATACAATAAATGAAACCATTACTCCCTATATATAATTGATCATTACATCATGCCTGAAGAAAGCATGCATGTTGTTATCTTTATAGATAGCCAATAAAAGGTCTCATTTTGCTTGACTTCTCATTAGTAATCACACGGAAAATATTGCAAGCAATCTTCAGTGGAAGAAATGATATATATTTGATTTGTGAATTTTCAGAGCACCTGATCACTTGGACAAAAGCTCTCGCAGTGCTGGTTCCTCCACTGTAGACCATATTTTACATGTAAAAGACTATTCAGTGTTTCAGTTTGAAGTCTGCTCCTCAGCTTCATCTTCAGATTATTAACAATGCTGAATGTTCTCTCCACTGTTGCATTAGATATAGGTGGTGTCAACAAAGATAGTGCAAGTGAAGACACGTGGTTAATTAAATCTTGGATTTGCAGAAGAATCACTGTCCTTTTATACTTCGAACCAGAAGCATTCATTATTTGTTTCATTCGACTTTTTGTTTATTAAATTTCTTCCATCTCAGTTTCATCTACGTTCTTGCATATCATGTTGAATTCTTTTGTCAGACATGTAATTGGTGTCTTTATCTGTGAAGGAGCCTCTTTTGGATAAAGCATATCAAGCTTCACCAGCATTTTTAGGTTTTCTGGCAAGCGACTCTGTAGTTCAAGAGCTAACTTCACAAGTATAGCTTTGCACTTTTCTTTCACTGCCTCCACAGCAGACTTATTGGGAAGAGAATATGCAAAGCAGGAAAACTCATAACCAAAGTAAATAGCTGCTGTGGGAATGAGATAGTTTTCCAAAGTAATTAGAGCTGAAATGGAAAGGTTTTATGGGTAATTTGGATTAACAATTAGTTTCAGTACAGAATGAAAGTATATGCTCCAGTCCAGGAAGAGTTTAGATGGGCTGGCTATGTCTACTTGAAATAGCAGATTTGTTTTGTTTAGCCCACTGGGGGTCAATTTTAGAAATATGAAGTAGAGGTTATTATATGGATCAGTGATCCTATCACTTGGAAGACTTGCTGTGCAACACTTCTGTTTTAAGTTTTAAAACATCTTACTGGTCTAAAATCTTTACTATGTTTTCACCCCGACTTAGCCACCTTCTAAGTGCAGGATGTATCAATCATTTTGTTAGAGATGCAGCCTTTTGAAGTCTTGTAAAATCGAACTTATTCAGTCCTTCTTTTTACACTATGTGAGAACCAATTGTAAATTTCACAGACCAGGAAATCTATATGTCTTGATAATACCTCAGATGCTTTACTGCCAACCGGACTGAGTGAATGGCACATACATCTTATCAGAACAAGAGGAGGAATCTTGTATATAACAGAATAGTTACATCCAACCATAACACTTGTCCCATTAACTCTAATTCCAATACATTTATGCAAATCTAGCCTATCTTCTACCAAAGCTGTAACAAGCACATCTACTAGAGAAGTGACATTCTGTTTCAGTAATTGGGGTTACTTTAAAAAATGTTGAGACAATCTTTCGTTTTGTGAAATTTGGGTAGCGTATGACTATAGAATGTATCTGAATAACAGATGTCAGTGCTCTTATCAATTATCTTCTTTATATATAATACGCTACCATGGCTGTTCATTTGACTGTCCAGGATTTTTAATCACCTGTAGCTCACAAACCATTTGACCTATTGACCTGAAATTTGGTACACATATACTACATGACCTGTAGTACCTGTAGTAGACCTGTACGTGTCTGTTTTCAGGGTGATAATTTGTATTACTCTTTTTATTTTTATTTTATTACGGGTGCCGTTCTCATTCCATACCACCTTCGCTGCCACTTCCTCTACCTCTTCATATCTTAAATCATTCTTGAGGTAGATTGAAGACTTAAGTGCCAGCTTAAGTGAAAAATGAAAGAAAACGTACTAAGTAATTGCAACATAAACACTGACTTAATCAGTTTTAATTCGAAAAGATGCCGATGAAAGAAGAGAAGCAGCGTGCCGCTAGGGTGGAGTAAAGAAGAGCTGCTCAGGAAGCAGCAAACACATCAACCTCTCAGCAAATGAATGCTAAACGTACAGAGAAAGAGGATGAAAACTAGGAATGCTTAAGTCCAGTGTATTCACTGCACGTTATCGTGCAGTGCGCCATTACTGGTAATTGAATAATAGCTGCTACCAATATCTTGCACTAATTTCTTGTGTAGTTCTGGACCCAAGATGATCAGTGCACTTGGTGAGATGAAGTGATATGTTACTTAATACCCTGGACTGGGCATCTAATAATGGCAGCAACTCGGACAAGTGGTCCACTGTGGTAATGGAACAATGTTCAGCAATAAAACAGGGAAGCTTTAGTTCTGCCTCTTTTTGTTCATTTGAAATGTTAAGAAAAAATATTGCTTAATTGGTTTTCACTCAGTTGCTGATTTTTCTTTTTTAATATTAGAAATATGTTTCTGTGGTTTTGCATGCACTAGAAGATCCTTTTTGAGAGTATACAGTATGCACTTGCAGAGAGCACAGAATGCTGCAGTATCATCTCCCTGTAATGGCTTTAACCATCATAGAAAAAAAGAGAAGAAATATTTGTAATGTTGTGAATAAAAAAATATTTGAAATGCAGTACTGTTAAACTTATTGCCATTTTGTGATGCTTGCTAAATCAGAACAAAAATGGTGAACTAGGTTTCCTTTATCTGCATGCCTGACTTTATACAGATTTTAGAAATGAGTTGTTGGCAGCTTTATTTCATATGTTACCAAAACACAATCATTTAAATAATAAAGATGCTGCCTATAAACTATGGTTCTGTGTTCCATTTACTGCAGAATCTGTGCCTGTAGCTTGATGCTTTGGGAGTTGTCATTATGAGCGGTAATATACTGAAAAGAGTTCATTTTTACCTTGTAAATTCAAACTGGCAACTTCACACAACACCACAAACTAATACCAGCCCTAGATTAGCTTGTTTGCTTAGCGGGAACCCTGAACAGTGTTAATAAAGTTTGGAAAATGAACAGAAACAGTACACACTGGGGAGGGACAAGCATCTCAAACCACTTCTACCCCTAACCAATTATACATGAGCTTTGAGAAAGGGGTGGAGCAATGACAGGTGGCTGTTGCAATGTGCAGTATGTTGAGTAATGCTGGATGATCTGATCATCAAGTATTTGGCATGGTGAAATTGTGGAAAATATGGATTAATGTTTTTTCATTGTACTTCACATGAAAAAAATCCCCTCATTTTTAAAAACAATCCCCACATGTAACACTTTTGCCCCCCATATTTCCCTTCCAATGAAACTTCCCCACCCCCATAGTCCTGATTTGCCCCCCAAAATGAGGGGATTCCTCCTGACCTGGCAACCCTGCCCTGCACTGGTACCTCATCTTTATATCCCACACCTTCCCGTCGTCCCCCAAACTGTCCAGAAATCCCCACCTCCATTTCTAGCTCCTCAGGGTACCACCCCTTTTCTTGTCAATCATATTCCCAAGACAGTCCTCCATGCTGCTCTCTGCTCTCCCCGCTAGACTTAGCAGTCTCTTAGCCTCTAGGCTTCAGTGGCCAGGATGCTACAATATACAGTAAATCCATATACATAATCTTTTTCAGAAAATGCATCCTGTAAAAGTAGTTTTTCAACAATTAAATGAATAGTTATTTAAAAATTCTTTTCTGGAAAAGTAACAGGTTTCAAAGCATTTAATCATAATACAGAAAGTGTGTTGGTTAAAGTAGTCAATGACTTACGTCTTAATGCTGATTGAAATAATCTTATCAGTTTTGTTCTACTGGTCCAGAATACAGCATTTGACATCGCTGATCACAGCATTTTTACTAACCGCCTCAGATAGCGCTGTCTTTTGGACTTTCTGGCAGTGCATTGATTTGGTTTCATTCTCATACTACTGAAAGAAAATTCTTTGTCAGTTCTGGCAATTATACATCAGAGATCCATGATATTATGTATCGGGTGCCATAGAGATCTATTTTGAGGACCCATATTATTCTGAGTCTATCTGCTCCTGTTAAGCCTGATTATTGCAAAACATAAAATGAATTATCACAGCTACGCTGAGAACACATATTTATTTGTTGCATGGAAGAAATTTACTGGCACCCCCCCATTGGGTGCCTCTTATAGGCAACAAACACAGGCAGGAGAAAAGTGTCTTTAATATCTAAGTCTTGCAAGAGGTAACCCTTACAGGAGCACAAGCATTAACAAGTGTTACAAAGGAGGGCTCTATTTATATACTTCAATGATTAGATCACAATTCCAAGGAATTCATTACATAATCAGAAAACTCTGAACATGATTGGTTACACCCAGTTGTTAATGGGACATGACATGCTAATGGGACATGTTGATACTTTATAAATTAACTCTGTCCACTAGGTTGATTGACAGTCCTTTTAGCTTAGGAGTATGTGACTTTTTTATTAGATGTTAATAAAAAAAGTATGCTACGCGCAGGACATATTCGTTCTCAATTCTTTGCGTGATCGTAGGTTTCCATCTTAGTTCCTCAACAGGAAACTTAATCAGAGCATAACAACAGAGTAACCAGCAAACTTTAAAAGAGGACGTTTTTCTTAAATCAAGGATTGCTTTTCTTTTCTTTCTTTTTGCTATGAAGTTACTTAAAACGGATTTTCTTATTAATTCAAACCTTTATCATAGCAAATATCAAAATAACAACTTCTGAATTTAAGCATAAGCTCAGAAGAATATCAGTCATTAAACCATTACTTAAAAAGTCAGACCTAGACCCACACATACTAAATAATTATAGGCCTATTTCAAATCTACCGTTTCTCTCTAAAATACTAGAAAAAGTAGTCACCAGTCAGCTTCAGTCACACCTTACGCATTACAATTTATTTGAGAAATTCCAGTCTGGTTTTCGCACTGGTCATAGTACAGAAACGGGACTAACGCGGGTTGTAAACAACATTCTGATATCCTCTGATGAAGGAAACTCCACTGTAATTATGTTGTTGGACTTAAGTGCAGCATTTGACACCATCGACCATTCGATTTTACTGCACAGGCTAGAAAATGATGTTGGGTTTACAGGCACCGTGCTTGCTTGGTTTAGTTCTTACTTATCAAATCGATTCCAATATGTACAGAAATGTGCTGACAGGACTCCATCATTTTACACAGAAGTTCAATATGGTGTCCCGCAGGGCTCAGTACTGGGACCTTTACTGTTTTCACTTTACATGCTTCCACTGGGATCTATCATTAAGAAACATAATGTTAATTTTCACTTGTATGCAGATGACACCCAGTTATACCTTTCATTTAAATCAAATGAAGTTTCTCCGATGTTTTCTTTAATTAGTTGTGTTAGCGAATTAAAAGAGTGGATGAATGAGAACTACTTGTCTTTAAACACAGATAAAACAGAGATGTTAATTGTTGGAGGGAATGACACTGATCATAACAATATTTTGTCATCATTTAACTCAGTTGGAATCCCAATTAATTTTACTGAATCAGCCTGCAATCTAGGAGTTACAGTATCTTTGACTCTAGCATGTCATTTAAAGCGCATATTACAAAGTTGTCCAAATCATGTTTCTTCCATCTTAAAAATGTTAGGAAATTAAGGAGCTTTCTAAATAAACAGAATTCTGAGAAATTAATTCATGCATTTATCTCTAGTAGGATTGACTACTGCAATGCAGTGTTCACTGGATGTTCAAACTGTTCTTTATACAGCCTCCAGTTAATCCAAAATGCGGTTGCAAGAATTATTACAAGAACAAGAAAATACAAACACATAACTCCAGTTCTTAAATCCTTACACTGGCTCCCGGTTAAGTTTAGGGCAGATTTCAAAATCCTCCTTTTAACATATAAAGCATTAAATGGCCAACGTCCGGCTTACTTGTCTGAACTTATCATGACTTACAAACCAGAGCGCACATTAAGATCTCAAGATGCCGGTCTGCTTATGTTTCCAAGGATTAATAAAATAACAATGGAAGGTCGAGCTTTTAGTTACAGGGCCCCTAAACTGTGCAATGATCTGCCTGCTACTATAAGAGATGCCCCTTCGGCGTCAGCTTTTAAATCCTGGCTGAAGACTCACTACTTCAGTTTAGCATATCCTGACTAGAGCTGCTGATTAACTGTACTGACTGCATCTCTGTTGTCAGTCATTAGCACTAAAACATAAGTAACATGATAGTTATAATTGGATACTAACCCTCACCTATTCTGTTTCTCTTCTCGGTACTCAAATGTGGCACTTGGTGCCACGGCCCACCTGCCAAGTTGTTTTGCCTGTCTAAGGTAAAGTCATCCCTGATGGAGGATCGCAGGAATCATGGGAAAGAGGGGTACTTTCATTGGATTGGCTGGCCCAACACTGTTTCAGCCGTGGAATGGCCAAATGGGGGACACAGCTTGATGGATGAGGTCTCCAGGACTCTAAAAATATCCAAATCTTATTATGTGATATCATCTACTGTTAAATCCTGCTCCGTACTTCTAAAATTTTTATTTTTTTTTTTACTTCTAAAAACTTTTTTTATTTTTTATTGAGGATTTGTTCTGTCTATTGTATTGTATTGACCCCCTTCTTTTGGCACTCACTGCATGCCCAACCTACCTGGAAAAGGGTCTTTCTTCGAACTGCCTTTCCTAAGGTTTCTTCCATTTTCCCTACAAGGTTTTTTTTGGGAGTTTTTCCTTGTCTTCCTAGAAAGTCAAGGCTGGGGGGCTGTCAAGAGGCAGGGCCTGTTAAAGCCCACTGCGGCACTTCCTGTGTGATTTTGGGCTATACAAAAATAAACTGTATTGCATTGTATTGTAATATGAAACTGAGCACATTCGAAGTGCACATTTGACCAGGGTTCAAATTCTAGTCTTACAGTTGATGGCACCAGATGACCATGAGGCTCTAAATCTTCTGAGCAAGTATATTACCAGCATCATTGAATGGTTCAGTAACACTTTTCATAAACATAATAATGGAAAAACAGATATTTTAATTATTAGCAGCACACAAAAAAGTAAAAAACTAAAATAAACCATCTGTCTTTACAAATAAGGCTAAAAGTACAAAGAATCTAGGAGTCATTTTAGACTGTGAGTTAAACTTCAAATTGTACCTTAAGCAAATCACTGAGACTGAATTTTTTCACTTATGAAACACTGCACAAGTTACATCTTTTATATCACTGCAAGTTGGTGAAAAGTTCTCTTTAGCCATCTAGATTATTAATATGCACTCCTGTTTGCCTCCGAGCCTTCCCACGATTTGAGCAGGAGAAGCTTGATTGCACTCTCCCTGTCGATTTTTGTTAGCAGCTCAACACCTGATTGTATTCATTTCTGAGAGTGATATACTGGGAATGTGTTTTGCTGATAGATAATTTATTATTACTGAATTGACAGATGCCACAACATCGTTTTTTAAAGACACTTTATACATTTCAAAAGCTGCTGACTCTATTGAAGTATTTTCTGAGGCATCTGGCCTTTTCCTTAATTATAAGCAAATGTGACAATATAATGATGAACACATACAGTATGTAATATCCTAGCTAATAATACTGTTTCTTATTTGGAAATGATAATTACAAAAATTATGGATACTAGATGTATCCTATACTTCTGCCCATATTGACATAGCACGGATGGCTCCTAAAGGGCTGATCTCTAAACCAGAATCTCTGGATTGACTTTTTGATTTGTATGGAAAAACAAAAGCCATTATGTTAAAGATTTGGTAATTACGAATTCCATATGATAATTGTGGTTTGAATGCTCTTGATTTTTGTTCTCTGATTCAAACTTTTAAAATTAATTAGATTACACAACTTCTTCCTAACCCTAAAATTTTATTTCAAATTGCATCCTTTCAAAATGGATAGCTTGCCCTTCTTATTGATGTGTAACTATATTGTTAACAAGATACCCTGTAAACAAGCACATTTTCATAAGCAGGTGATTTTAGCCTGGTCCATAATTCGCAAACATAACTTTTCCCTTCATATGCATTTTTGTATGGAGTAACCATGATATTTTATTTCATAATAAATGTATAATTTTTAGTAGTTGATTTATCAAATATTTTGTTAGTTACACAGTTACTCAATTCAGAAGATGCTTTAAGTTACACTGATTCTTTATATATTTACAATTTTTTCATTACCAAAAAAAAAAAGAATGATTTACTGTTAGAAATGCTCCAGCTAGAACCGTATTCATGTTTTAAAAATGCAATGCTACTTGCCAGTGTTCTAATCTACATTTATTGAACCCAAGTGAAACTTCAACAGGGATAACATTTTATCTATCGAAGTCCTTCATCTCATATTTTTTTTTTTGAAAAAGCAGCATTGTAACAAATCCCTAGGTTCTGTCTCACTGACAGAATTTATTGCCTGGAAGAAAGTGTGGTCCACACCAGCTGAATATCTAATTCCGAAAAAAAAAAAAAAAAAAAATAGAAATTGGTTTTAAATTACTCCATTGGTGTTATCATATCAAACACTACATGGTCAAGATTTTGATCCAAATTGCTCCTTTTGTAATAAATGCACAGAAATGGCTTTATAATTATTTTTGGACTCATTCCTACACTCAAATATTTTGAAAAAAGATTACACAAAGCTTCTCTTAATTTTTTAAGGATATCCAAATGAGTTTTTTTTTTTTAATAAATTACAACAGATTAATTAATTTCTAATCTAATTAATCTTTTTATATCGGCAAAATTTCAGATTCATAAATCTAACGTTATCAATCATAAACCTCTGCTATATCTGAAAATGAAGTTACATGGCAAATTAAGACATTTTAAATTTACTATAAAATTATGTTGTCACTTAAGGGTTAACGTAGAGGGGTAAAGGTTCATTATATTAGAATGGGTATATATATATATATATATATATATATATATATATATATATATATATATCTATAATAATAAAAGGCAAAGCCCTCACTGACTGACTTACTCACTGACTGACTGACTCATCACTAATTCTCCAACTTCCCGTGTAGGTGGAAGGCTGAAATTTGGCAGGCTCATTCCTTACAGCTTACTTACAAAAGTTAGGCAGGTTTCATTTCGAAATTCAAAGCGTAATGGTCATAACTGGAACATATTTTTTGTCCATACACTGTAATGGAGGAGGCGGAGTCACGTATCGCGTCATCACGCCTCCTACGTTATCACGTGAACTAAAAACAAGGAAGAGATTTACAGCACGAGTCACACGCGGGAACAAAGGTAAATGACGTTAATTTTTGACTGTCTTTTAATACTGTGTAAGCATACATACTAACACATGTGCAATTAAACGTGTGCATTTACGGGGTGATTTCTCAGGCTTAAAAGCTCACCTTTTATCAAACGCGGGAACAAAGGTAACTGACGTTGTTCACTGTCTTTTAATACTGTGTAACCATACATATTAACACATGTGCAATTAAACGTGTGCATTTACGGGGTGATTTCTCAGGCTTAAAAGCTCGCCTTTTACTAAAAAGGTAAATGCAAAACTATTTTCAATCAGTTTATTGAAACGCTCCCGTTAAGGATTGCAATAACATATTCGCGAGATAAAAGAACGAAGTAGGGGGAAATGGAGGAAGAGCCGGAAACAGCGAAGAGCAAAAAATTAATTAAACAATTGAGAACGGAGCGAGTGAAGCATACAAGCATGTTCATAAGGGAAACAAAGAACGGTGTAAAACGTAAGTTTAAATTAAGTTTATAGAAACGCTCCCGCTGCGGATTGCAATAACATATTCGCGAGATAAAAGTTTAATGAGAAGACACGAGGTATAAATGAACCACACGCCGTGGCGCAACGTTAAGGGCAACAGTTTCAACCATTCTATGATCTGCTTCTCGCAACTGAAAGACGGCACATGGCGGATGTTAGCCGACTTGCTGACCGCAACGTTAGGGGCTTCAACTATGGCGCTGACGCCCCATCTCAGTGCCAACACTTTGCAGACTCTACTTAAAAGACACGCCCTCCTCACTGGACAGTTAAAAAGACCAATCAAACTAACGATGACATCAAGTATTACCCAATCAAAAGTAGGAAAGGAGGCATCTTCATAAAATGCGTGTGGGATGATTTGCATGACACGCTGCTTTAAAAAAAAAATGATAAAAAAAATACGGGATAAATCCCGTCCAGTATTGATTCAAAACGGGACGCGCAAATTTCATTCTCAAACGCGGCACGATTCGTATTTTAAAGGACGGGTGGCAACCCTACAGTGCCAGGTAACCACCCATACAATCAGATTGTGATACAGACTAGGAATGCAATGAATGTAATTACCCCCCGATCTACATACAAGGCGAAAGTCTTGCAACATTCAAAGATGATGGTTTGGGGATAATTAGTACTTATTAAGTACACCATGGCACATAAAAGAGCTTATGAAGCCTTGAACCCGAAAAAAGCAAGATCTCAGAGATCGTAAAAAAAAAAAAGAGAGGTAATGTCGTTTTACTCGCTGTAACTTTTACTCAAACATTACCAGTTATTCCACGAGGGAGACCAGCAGATGACTCAACGCGTGTTTAAAAATCCATGCTTCTCCCACGCTCGGTTATATGTCGCGTGTTCTCGGGTAGGTACACCAAAAAATGTATACATTTAAGCATGTAATGGGCAAACAAAAAATGAGGTATACCCGAAGGCACTGCAGTAGTACTCAATGTAACTTTACTTCTTAAATGTTAATGTTTTACTGTTTAATAATTTATACGCTTCTTATATATTGTTCAAATTCTTTTATCAAAATACCAGTGACAGCGCAATGCACGATAACATGGAGTGAATACACCATATGCATCTGCCCACGGCCGCCCTGGTGTGCGCAGATAGGAGTTGATTCTAAAATAAAATAAACATAAAAAGAGTAATACAATCATCACCCATAAAGCGGATAGCAGACGTGACGTATTATATGTGTCCCAGATTTCAAGTCAATAGGTGAAACGGTTTGCAAGCTACAGGTGATTTTAAATCCTGGACAGACCAACGAAAAGCCACGGTAGCAAATTATAGAAGAAGATTTTACTGTTTAATAATTTATATTTATATGAAATGTGCTTCTTATATATTACTTCATATTCTCATATGATAATGATGTTAATGTTGTTTATATTGATTTCTATGTTATTGTAAGTGCATCTATGTGTGTATATGTATGTATGTATGTATGTATGTGTATATATATATATATATATATATATATATATATATATATATATATATATATATATATATATATATATATATATATATATATATATAAAATATATATATATAAAAAATATATGTGTACGAGCTGTATATACCCGGCGTTGCCCGGGGCAGAAGTAACCTAATCGGTCAAACACTTACATATATACCAAAGTAAACCTAATCGGTCAAACAGCTTCATATATACAGAAGCGAACCTAATTGGTCAAACAGTTATGCATGTGCAGAATGATTTTACAAACATTATGCGTGTTAACAATCATTAAAAAGAAAAGATTGAGGAACTGTTCTTCTATATGTGATGAAGCCACTAATAAGACAGATTTTTTTCAGGACCCAGTTGTTTCATAACTAAACTACTGCCACCCCAAAGTAATGGCTAATAGTGGTTTTTGGGGGTAGCTGTGGAATAAAAAGGGTGTTTTTTAGTCAGTAAGAATCTGACACTACCCTTCAGTACGGGCTGAAGGGTGCCTATGTAAGGTTTTACATCCTTCCCGTATGGAAAAAAAAACATACTAAACTTTTTTTTCATCATTACAGATAATCTCAGTCAAATCGAAGTACGCATTCTCAATTTATTTTTATCTAATTTTTACTTTTTCACAAAGCCATCCCATGCCAATTTGTATGAATAAACTTTTGCTAGAGAGTTAGCAAAAGTTTATTCATGCACATATTTTAATACGGATAATCTATCTCTAATCAAGGTTGTCATTTTCATTGTAATTTAAAATAATAATGGATACTCATTTTTTTCTTCTGTTTTACAAAAACCAATCTATGCCACCTACGTCTTCGTCAAGTCAGCTTCATCCAGCTTCATCACATATAGAAGAAGAGTTCCTCAATCTTTTCTTTTTAATGACTGTTAACACGCATAATCTTTGTAAAATTATTCTGCACATGCATAACTGTTTGACCAATTAGGTTCGCTTCTGTATATATGAAGCTGTTTCATCGATTAGGTTTGCTTTTGTATTTATGTAACTGTTTGACCAATTAGGTTTGCTTATGTATATAGATTAGCTGTTTGTCCGATTAGGTTCGCTTCTGTATATATGAAGCTGTTTATCCGATTAGGTTCGCTTTTTTTATATATGTAACTGTTTGACCGATTAGGTTTACTTTGGTATATATGTAAGTGTTTGACCGATTAGGTTACTTCTGCCCCGGGCAACGCCGGGTATATACAGCTCGTATATATATATAGCAAAATACCCGCGCTTCGCAGCGGAGAAGTAGTGTGTTAAAGAGGTTATGAAAAAAAAAGGAAACATTTTAAAAATAACGTAACATGATTGTCAATGTAATTGTGTTGTCATTGTTATAACTGTTGCTGTCTTTTATATATATATATATATATTATATATATTATATATATATAATATACACACACACATAAACATTTATATACATATACATATATATACATATCTACATATACACATGTACATATATATACACACACATACATAAACACACACATAAGACTTACTGAGTGAAACGGGCTTTCATTGACAATCATGTTACGTTATTTTTAAAATGTTTCCTTTTTTTTTTCATAACCTCTTTAACACACTACTTCTCCGGTGCGAAGCGCGGGTATTTTGCTAGTGTATATATATATATATATATATACATATACACACATACATGCAGTTTTAATAACACAGAAATCAATATAAACATTAACATCATTATCATATGAGAATATGAAGTAATATATAAGAAGCACATTTCATATAAATATAAATTATTAAACAGTAAAATCTTCTTCTGTAATTTGCTACCGTGGCAATTTGTGTGTCTGTCCAGGATTTTAAATGACCTGTAGCTCGCAAACCGTTGCACCTATACACTTGAAATGTGGTACACATATAGTACGTCACGTCTACTATCCGCTTTATGGGTGATGATTGTTTTAGTCTTTTTATCTTTATTTTATTTTATTGTACAATCAAGTCCTATCTGCGCACAGCAGGGCAGCCGTGGGCGGATGCGTATGGTGTATTCACTCGATGTTATCGTGCATTGCGCTGTCAGTGGTATTTTGATAAAAGAATTTGAACAACATATAAGAAGCGTATAAATTATTAAACAGTAAAACATTAACATTTAAGAAGTAAAGTTACATTAAGTACTACTGCTGTGCCTTCGCGTATACCTCATTTTTTGTTTGCCCATTACATGCTTAAATGTATACATTTTTTGGTGCACCTGCCCGAGAACACGCGACATATAACCGAAGCATGGATTTTAAGCACGCGTTGAGTTCATCTGCTGGTCTCCCTCGTGGAATAACTGGTAATTTTTGACTAAAATCTACAGTGAGTAAAACGACATTACCTCCAATTTTTTTTTTTACGATCTCTGAGATCTTGCTTTTTTCGGTTCAAGGCTTCATAAGCTCTTTTATGTTCTATGGTGTACTTATCCCAAACCATCATCTTTGAATGTTGCAAGACTTTCGCCTTGTATGTAGATCGGGGGTAATTACATTCATTGCATTCCTAGTCTGAATCACAATGTGATTGTATGGGTGGTTACCTGGCACTGTAGGGTTGCCACCCGTCCTTTAAAATACGGAATCGTGCCGCGTTTGAGAATGAAATTGCGCGTCCCGTTTTGAATCAATACTGGACGGGATTTATCCCGTATTTTTTTTATCATTTTTTTTTTAAAGCAGCGTCTCATGCAAATCATCCCACACGCATTTTATGAAGATGCCTCCTTTCCTACTTTTGATTGGGTAATACTTGATGTCATCGTTAGTTTGATTGGTGTTTTTAACTGTCCAGTGAGTAGGGCGTGTCTTTCAACCGTAAGCAGATTTTTTGCAGTGGTATCACTGACCTCGACGACGGCGACGTTATACGTCAAAAATAAATTACGATAAATGACGATTTTAGCGATACTTTATTACGACGGCGGCTACATAGACACGATCAAATAAAAACAAAAAAATCAAATAATCATTCTACATTTTCAAAACGTCGAAAAAACGACGGAATGAAAAAAAGGCCCACCTGACGACCCACCCATTCCATTTTTATATATATAGATATGTATATATAATATATCTGTATATGTGTGTATATGTGTGTGTATATGTGTATATGTATATATATATATGACAGCAACACTCATAACAATGACAACACAATTACATTGACAATCATGTTACGTTATTTTTAAAATGTTTCCTTTACTTTTTCATAACCTCTTTAACACACTACTTCTCCGCTGCGAAGCGCGGGTATTTTGCTAGTATAATATATACTGTAAAACACAAGAACAATGCAGAAAAAGAGTTGGGGATCCACCCCACATATTGTACACGACAGGCAATATGATCAATAGCTCCAGAGAAGTGCTGTCTGGGGCAGCGTCCAAAAAGGGACAAAGTAGGAAGGGAAGCTGTTTGGCTTTTAGAATTGCAGGGAAGGAAGAGGCAGATCCATGGGATTCAAAAGCCAGAAGTGAAGTCAGTAAGAGGTTAGGAAAGAAGTGCGGGAACAGGAGGAGTTTCAGTCAGGTTTCTGGTCAGGAGATCTACAGAAGAGGAAGAAAACAGATTAGTGCACTTCATCAATCCCTGCCCTTGGTTAAGTCCTTAGCCTGCCCCACTAGCACATGTGTGTGACACAATATTTTATACACACACATGCATTCATACATATGTATGCTTGTGTGTGTGTGTAGGTGTATGTATATTGTATATGCAATATATACCTACATTTAGATTTGCAATGTTCATTTCCCTGTTAAGTCATAATGTGTTAGAAAGCAGTGTTTATAAAGTTAGGCATTCAAGATCTGGGAGGATATGTGAGAGGAAGCAGGGTTGTTATTGTTTTGATTTGGCCCTGCCATGTGCTAGCAGCTGCAGAGAATACAGTGCTTTCTTTAAAACAGAAATCTGCCTTCATCCACTTCATTTTGTTCCAATGAAGGATTCCATCCACCTTAGAAAAGATACCTTGTTACATTATAATAACTGTAAAGTTTTAATTAGTATTTGTAAATGTATTTTAAATGTTTTTCAGTAATATCCTCTAATGTACACCTGGTAATTTATATATTTGTTGTTTGTACTTGTAGAAGTTGAATTTGGACCAGACCACCAGTAGGTGTGCTGACAAGACAAGAAAAAAACAACTGCATCGCTCACAGGGTTTATGTCGAGTCTCTACTCTTCTGAGCTTATGCTTAAAAGCTGAGGTACAATTTGGTGTTTGCTATAACAAAGGGTTTTGAACTAGTAAGGAAAGGGCAGTCAAGCCCATTTTATTATTTTATTGTTTTATTATTTAGTACTGCAGTAACAGCACAGCTTCAACAAATAAAAGAAAAAAAATTAAAGGTGCTTTTCTTCTCGGGCGTGCTTGCTGAGACACTTAACTGCTTGGCTTGACTGTGGCTGACGAGTCATGATAAGAGTGGAAGAGGGTTGACTGAACTGTGCAGGAAAAGCACGAGACTGTGTGGCCATGCAGAAGTTATAGGGGGACAGTGTACTTTAGTAACTTAAGGTCATGAAATTTGAAGGGTAACGAAAACTGATAGATGGCCATCTGGCCGAGTGGACCAGGTTGATAGTGACCTGTAAAGGTATCTCTGATCTGCCATGGCCTGTTAGCAACTAGGTGTAAACAATAGTAGTAGAACTTTGGTTATGAGTGGGGATAAAAAAATCTGATTTTGGAAAGTATAAAAGGACGCAGCACGAGTTCCTCTTTGTAACAATTTCTTTTTATTACTTTTCTGATTTATAGCTTAATGAGTGTTACCTCTTGTAACACTTAGAAAATAAAAGAAGATTGATTGACGCTTTCTCCTGCCTGTGTTTATCTTTCCACAACATAGACAAGGAGAACAGTGCGCCCAGTTGGGTCAGTACATTTCTTCTACATTCTCTATTACTGAAATTATAATTTGTAAATCATAGTAAAGTTTAAAAAAAAATAAACTAGTAAGTCAGCTCGTCACTAAACTGTATGTACAAATATATGAGCGCGAGCGATCGGACTGTACAAATGTAACAGATTGTGTTCTGCATCTGATTTAATTGTAAACATAATGTATTGTAGTGTAATGCTCTTTGAATTTCTGGGTAAAAAGTTATTTGTTATAATGGTAACTGCACTAAAATTCTAAAGGCTATTGTAATAAGTGTCCTCTGCCATTAGGGTGCAAATACTCCACCTTAGCCCGGTGTCCCATGCAATGTGCGAAGGTACATCAGTAGCCTGCCATGCAAGGCAAGCCATTGGCCCGTTGGAGTGGGCCACTGTTCTGTGCTACTACTCCTTACATACATGACAATGCCCCTTACGTATGTGCCACTGTCCCATAAAACATAACACTCAATGCTCTAACGCCACCTTAAAGGCACACTACAACTCCACTTGGTCTTAGTCTTTGTCCTCATCTGGTGCCATCTGCAGCTCTGAGGCACACTGCAATGGCACAAAGCCCCAATGTTGTCTTATTAACTTAAATTAAGTATTAAGACCAGACATGCCAGGGATCATTCCCAGATCAGAACACACTTCAACTGACCCTTATTTTCTTTGATCTTACTATAGAATAGGTGGGCTTATAAAATAAATAAATAGTTGATCGGCACACATCCACTACCAGTAGTTAAGTAACAATGAAAATTAGAAAACTGTGACAAAGAAAGGGCCATTCAACCTAACAAGCTTGTCCATTCTATTCATCTACAGTAGATCAGTTGTTCCCAACTTGGGGTGCCCACAACTCAGTTGGTACAAGATTTGCATCTGAGGTGGTGTAAGACTGCATTGTGATTTGCCTAAATTGAGTAAGGTAGTGTTGTGCGACTTTATCATGCTGCAGTCAGTGTTTTGCAGTGTGCTGTCATTTGCATGTCATTTGTCAGTGCTCTTGTTCTATGATATGGAAAGAATTAGCAAGTTAGATTACCTAACTTGTTACCTAACCCTCACCTATTCTGTTTCTCTTCTTGGTACTCAAATGTGGCACTTGGTGCCACGGCCCACCTGCCAAGTTGTTTTGCCTGTCTAAGGTAAAGTCATCCCTGATGGAGGATCGCAGGAATCGTGAGAAAGAGGGGTCCTTTCATCGGATTGGCTGGCCCAACACTGTTTCAGCCGTGGAATGGCCATATGGGGGAGGCAGCTTGATGGATGAGGTCTCCAGGAGGCTAAAATTATCTAAATCTTATTATGTGATATCATCTACTGTTAAATTCTGCTCCGTACTTCTAAAAATTTTTTAATTTTTTAGTGAGGATTTGTTCTGTTCTGTGTATTGTATTGTATTGTATTGACCCCCTTTTTTGACACCCACTGCACGCCCAACCTACCTGGAAAGGGGTCTCTCTTTGAACTGCCTTTCCCAAGGTTTCTTCCATTTTTTCCCTACAAGGTTTTTTGGGAGTTTTTCCTTGTCTTCTTAGAGAGTCAAGGCTGGGGGGCTGTCAAGAGGCCGGGCCTGTTAAAGCCCATTGCGGCACTTGTGTGATTTTGGGCTATACAAAAATAAACTGTATTGTATTGTATTGTATTGTATTACTGCCAAAAGTCTGTGTCTGAGTGCCAGCCATTTTGTAAGCACAAGTGACATTTTGAGAATATTTTACAAGACCAAGTTTTTTTTTTTTTTTTTACATTTTATTTAATTTATTAAAAGCAAGTAACATTCCATACAACCAAGACAAACTTGACAAAACCAAATTCAAATCAACCCCCAGCCATGAGAAAGAGAGCAAGGCCAACAGCCAGAGTAAAACTTTTAAGGGCAGAAAAAAGGGGGAGGGAATCCTTTTCCCCAATATAAATGCTTATTTTAAAATGTTATTGATTAGAACAGGGGTGTCGAACTCCAGGCCTGGATGGCCGCAGTTGCTGCAGGTTTTCATTCTAACCCTTTTTCTAATCGGTGACCAGTTTTCACTGCTAATTAACTCCTTTTCCCTTCATTTTAATGGCCTTGTCTTTAAGGATTCAGTCCTCTGAATTGATTCCTTTCTTCATTAAATGACAGCCAAACAGAAATGAGATGTGAAACGAGCCAACAGATGACCAGCTAAACTGCGATTTCAAACTCCAACCAATTTCACTCCAATCAATCGCTTAATGAGAAGCTGATTCTTGCTGTTAATTAAACCTGTTACTTAATTCCATGACTTATTGCTGCTCTCATTCTGCCACAGCAGACATTTCCAAAACTGTTGATTTTTTCTGTTGTTTCTACAAACACCGTCAAGATGTTTTGTTGACCTGACAGATCAACCTTACTGAGACCATCACCTTTCTTTATTTTCAGATATTGTGTGATGGGCACAGGTGAGCTGGTTATGTGGTGGCTCATTTTGTATCTCCTTTTTGTTTGGCTGCTAATTAAGGAAAAAGAAACAAATAAGGGACCCGGGTCAAGTTAATTAAAACTAAGGCAAAAGAAGTTAAAACTGGTCACTAATGAAGAAGATGGTTAGAATGAAAACCTATAGCCACTGCGGCACTCCAGGACCGGAGTTTGACACCCGTGGATTAGAACCTTCCAGGTTTTAAAAAAAATTTGAACAGATCACCTAAGTGAGAATTGGATTTTTTCCAATTTCAAATAGTATATAACAAGGGCTAGGATTCTTCCAGTTGAGCAAGATAAGTCTACGTGTCAGTAGTGTAGTAAAGGCAATTACATTTTGTTTGTCCTTCTCCACTTTAAGCCCACCTGGGAGTACAACAAACTCAGCTGTTAATGGGTTAGGAGGGATTGTGACACAAAGGCTGTCTGAAAGGCATTTAAAGATTGTGGTTCAGAATGATGTTAATTTAGTGCATGCCCAAAACATACGGCCCAATGAGGCTAGAGCTCGACTGCAATGTTCGCAGGTTGGATCTGAGTCACATTTCGAGCATGACCGATACACTTGGTAAGTGTCTGCCATTATGTGATTTTGGCAGTGTTCTCGCGCAGTAAGAAAGTGGCGAGGCAACAGCGAGATTTCATTCTTCTAGCCAATAGGAGTAGTCAGTGCTAACCAGCCACTCGCGAGGCACATCTCCTTCCCCACCTCCAAATGGAAACATACATACTTTACTCAGTGACTCTGGATTTACTAGAAGTGTGACTTTTTTCACCAGTTTTCTGCAGGTGTTCTGTCTGATTCAGTCCTCCTTGTCCCATGTGGAAAAAATGTCAAGAAAAAAAATCCTCAAAATCAGTGACGTTTCATGATCAGAACTTGCACAGAAATCAATACTAGACCACGGTCTTCTGTACACATGATCACACATTCCAAATTCCATTCTTGTTTATTAACATTCCGCCCTCAGCAAGGAACCCACAAGAATGCGCATTTCTGTGGTTCATTCACAGGTGACATTTGTGCACGCAACTCTTGATTTTTTTAAGGTGTAGTGATCAGAATATAAATGAAGAATCATTCAAATGCGCCTTTATACAAAAAATATATATAATTTTACATTTTTTTCTAAAACTTTTTTATCTCGATGGCTTTGCTCTAAGGCATATAGCAGGTATCCTCCCAAGTACAAGCGACTGCTAGTGGAGGGGAACAGGATGATTAACCTGTGATGTCCCAAATTTAAATTTGAATAAATACGCCACAGAACAAAGGTAATACAGTAATAAGGAATAAGATATATATGTATAAAAGCACATTTGTATGATTCTTCCTTCATATTCTGATCTCTACAAAGCACTTGCCAAATACAACAATCATGATCAAAATGTAACTTGTTCCTGTAAAATGTGCTCAAAATGTAACTAGCGCTTACAAAATGAGTTGTACTCAGACAAGACTGTTGGCAGTAAACTAACTCCGTACATTGCACCAGCAATTGTCACCTGTGAATGAGCCACAGAAATGTGCATTCTTGTGAGTTCCTTGCTGGGGGTGGAGCGTTTGTACGATTAACGTTGTTTTAAGAATTTAGACATTGCAATGATCCATAGAGAACGGCGAGGTCTGGTATTGATTTCTGTGCAAAACCTGATTGTGAGATGTCACTGATTTTGAGGTTTGATTGACATTTTTGCCATGGGAGCAAGGGGGGCTGAATTAGATGCAACACCTGCTGTTTACATTCGGCCCATATCTCCTGCTTGTGGTCCTGACAGTAGTGCAGAAATTTTAATAGTGTGGCACATCTGTGTTTGAACTGCAGTGCAGGTGTTATGGGGGACAAAGCTTGTTGACTGTGTCTCATTACTTAATGGCGCACCTGCACTTGTTGCTTCATGGAGGTCTCCAATTCTCCCAAACCCCTCAATTTTTGACTGTGTGTCATTTCCTTGCAGCTCCTGATGCTTTGCGGGATACCTCAATCCCTAGATTATCAATTGAGTGTCTAAGCTTAATGGTAGACACTTTAACAAGATAACTGAGATTTATAAAGGTAAAGTGCTCAGTTTATATTTAAATTTTATGCACTTAGTTAAAAGCTCAATTTCTTTCAAGTTCAATTTTTTTTACCCGCAGTACTGTATGTGGTTCAAAAAGTAGAAATTTAACTTCTTCATCTTCAAATGTGATATTACTTTTGTAAGGGGTGTGAATATAAATCAAACATTTTCAAGTTGTGAGAGGCATATGGGACCCTACAGACCACATAGATAGATAGATAGATAGATAGATAGATAGATAGATAGATAGATAGATAGATAGATAGATAGATAGATAGATAGATAGATAGATAGAGATACTTTATTAATCCTAAGGGGAAATTCACATACTGCAGCAGCAGCATACTTATAAAGAGCAATATTAAATTAAAGAGTGATAACAATGCAGGTATACAGACAGACAATAACTTTGTATAATTTTAATATTTGACTGCTTTGGTCTTATTTTCATTGTTTTCTTTCGATTATCTGCGACACTTTCGCCCCCAGTGCATTCATCTCAACCCACAGTCTTCAATTCCCTGCGCTCACCTGACACCTTAATTCTCACATGCCAGTTGCTATAGTAATTAAATTAATTATCCTTTTCCCTTTGGCATTGCCTTCCATATGCCACCTTGTGACAGCTGGCTCACCTGAACTATACACTGGAGCGGCACCTGCTGTGACTACCTGGAGTGACACCACACTATTCAGAAAGTGGTAATCTATAATTAAAAAAAAATCATCTTATATCAACGACCTGCGGTCTGTCCCATCACATGAAGGCACCTCTTATTCTACGTTTACTTAAACTGAAATGGTTTAGGCCCTGTAATCTCTCCTCATGTCTGTTATTCCTGCAGTCATCCAAGTCGCTCTTCTCTGGACTTTTCTCTAACGCTGCTAAGTTTTTTTTGTAATATGAAGACAAAATCCAAACACAGTCCAGATGAGAACCTCACTAGTGCATTATAAAGCTTAAGCATAACTTCTCTAGACTTGTAGCCCACATATCACAATATATTACCTAACATCCTGTTAGCCTTCTTGATCACTTCTATCTGCTGTCTGGATGTAGACTGTGATGGGCCCACTATCACTTAGGGGGACATTCAAGTTTCAGACCTCCCACTGAGAATTCAAACCAAACATGTTTCCTTCCTACATGTGATACTTTACATTTGCTTACATTAAATGTCATTCTTCCAAGCCTGTTTGCTATCCAATTCCCTCTACAACAATTTTGATGATTCAACATTATCTGCCCTTCCACCTAGTTTGGTATCATCTGCAGACTTAACCAGCTTATTGATTAAACAATTGTCTACATCATTTATATATATTAGATGACCTGCATATTGATAATGTTTTTGCAAGATGATTGTTTTTTTTTTTTTTTTACATCAGAAAGCTATGTCAGAATTCAAATTGGACTGTTTGTGATGTGTTCCTTGATGTGGTTCCATTTATGCATTAAAGCCAACATATTCACATTTGGCTCAGAAGCAGCCTCCGAGTGGTCCAGTCTGTCCTGCCAGAAATGCAGAAAAAGACATTTTGCAAGCCTTCAGAATTTCCTGCATAAATTCATACTGTGCACAGACCATGAATGCAACATTCTGTGTAGCCTAGCAACATTCAACCCACAATGCAGCGCTTTGTACTGGTGGTGGTCTATGATATAGTTAGTCAGTCAGTCAATCAGTCATTTTCCAACCTGCTATATCCTAACACAGGGTCACGGGGGTCTGCTGGAGCCAATCCCAGCCAGCACTGGGTGCAAGGCAGGAACAAACCCCAGGCAGGGTGTTTTAGGATCGCCAATACACCTAACCTGCATGTCTTTGAACTGTGGGAGGAAACCGGAACACCCGGAGGAAACCCACACAGACACGGGGAGAACATGCAAACTCCACGCAGGGAGGACCCAGGAAGCGAACCCAGGTCTCCTTACTGCGAGGCAGCATCGCTACCACTGCGCCACCGTGCCACCCTCTATGATATATTGTTTTTTTTTTTTTTGTGACGGTATATGCACTGGTTGGTACTTTGGCTGTGACAGCTGGTCATGGCATCAACTACATATTAAATGATTCTATAATCAGTTGTGTGCCAAGTCTTGGTTGTATTGCAGTTTCATTAAATGAGTGTGAATGTGGCTTTTCACAAATGAATCTTATTGTTACTTCAATGAGATCCTCATTACTGACAAGCAAAGTCTCTGTAACTTCTGCTCAAATGATTGGTTGGTTCTCCACTCACACGCTTCGATCCTGCAGATTCATTGCTGTTACAAAGACGATGATCAGCCATTGACACTCAAAGCAAAGAACGAATTATAAAGACTGCATTTGATGAAAACATGCAAAAAGTTTGGAATTTTCTTTAAAACTCAAATTAAATGCTAATTGCTTTATGGGACTACATAACCAGTTTTTTGTAGAATGCAGAGCTCTTTATTAACCTGCTGTTAATATTTTCCAAAATTCGAAATTCTGTGTTTGTAATGTTAAACTATCAAGCCCACAATTGTGCAGCAGAGTATGTCTGTGCAGGTGGCATAACGGAAATGCAGCTGCCTCACAATAAGGTGATCATGGGCTTGTGTCCTCCCTGAATGGAGTTTGCAAAGCACTTTGAGTAGTGAGAAGGGTGCTATGGAAAGGTAAAGAATCATTATCATTATTATACTTGACGATTTGCCAATTTCTAATTTAAACGTTATGTTTTTTCACCAAATTAACAAAACATGTAGCGTTAGGACTCTCTGCCTCTATATACAGTCACACTTACCCCAAACTTGATCGAAACACAAGGCATGTGTACCACCACCTTATTTACAAAAATGGCACTGCTAATCACAAATGTGGTGATTACGAATGAACCTGGGTTCCCTCAGTGTGCAGTAGACGTTGTAGTCATGTGCGTTAGTCGCTGTTATCACTTGTTATGGGTTTGTGCAATGATAGCTTTGATAGCATTCATTGATAGTTCTTTTTTATTCTGTTAAATGCACTTTATGATGTGCTTGAGTCATATATTTATTTTATTTCAAAAGGAAAACAAATATTGATTGTTTTTATGCACTTTGACATGTTCTGGATATGGAAGTGGAAAAAAGGTATTGCTGCTACCATTGATTCTGCTGAATTATAGCTTTTTTATTGTTTGTATGCACTTTTTTTTAATGTGCTGGTGTCAGATGTGACCAAATTTAAAAGAAACAATGAATAAACATTACTTGTTTTTCAATGTATTGTATTGGTTTAAAATCTGTTATGCTTATCGGCCACTGAAAATGTCTGGCCCAGCTAAATTTCTTGGTTTGAAAATCTAGCCCAACTGGATTTGTAATTGAACAGCACTGCATTAAAGGAAGCAGTAAAAGCTTATTTCTAATAGTTTGTTAAAATATACAATACAGATATTTCAGGGAGTTGGTAGACACCAAATAATGGTCATGCAATCACATTCCTTGAATATTATTTTCTTAATTATTCTAAATTAAATCATTAATTTAACCTATATAAATAGAATTGGATTGTCGTTTTAATGAAAAGCAAAAGAAGTGAAACTATCAAAAACTATAGAGAATGATACATTGAAATGATGCAATACAGTGAAATATATTGAAGCTAACAGTCAAAGAGGACTATTAAGTCTCATATCAACAAATGAAAGTATTCAATCCGCAGAACATTAAAAATAAAGATGCCAGAGTGGTTCTTCAGACTTCAGTGCATATAAGAAAACAATTTTTGACTTCTAAATGGACCATCTGCAAGGAGTTTTCAGACAGAACTTTTACTTATTTCCGTAACCAGGTTCTATAAGTAACCACAAGCTGGTGTTGAAATATCTCAATCTGCTAGTACCCTGGTACGTGGCTCACTATACATTAAATATTTCTGTTTTGGGAAAGGTTCAAAGCCCAAAAATCAATTTTTATGTTCAAGGAACCATTCCTAGAATTAAATGGTTTTGGTTAAGCAATGGGTCTATGAGGAACCACACAACCCATTAAAATGCTATTAAAGAACTGTGAGCATCTTACATTTATAGGAAAAGTGTAATCAGGTAAGGTAGTCATACTAACTAATCATGGAGGGACAATGGCCACATGTTGAATGTTAATCAGCATATACAAGAAAGAAATTCAGTTAGTAGCACAAGAATGACCTTATAAACCTAAAAACCATTTGACTAATTTGTTACAAAGGTTTAGGTGAATGCCAACTGCCATTTTGTTTGATTTATACTTAGCTTTCGTGTGTGTACTTCTCTAGCTGTGTTTGCAAATCTGTACCAAATTTCTTATTTGTGACATTTATTTCTTAAACTATACATTGTACAGAATATATTATTATGCATCAGTACTGTCTTTTATTTTAATACAGTATTTTCTGTTCAATAATTGTTGGCCCTTAAACAGAAACTTTTCACTTCTACTCGATATGCACTTAACGGTGTGCCTTCTTCATCTCACATGACAGCTGTCTACCTTGCTGTTTCCCACAACTGCCTTCCAGTTTATTCTTTATTCGCAAAAATTATCAGAAAAACGTAAACCTTAGGCACGCTTGCCTGTGATTTAGTCTTGAAAGAGTACCGGCCACGCGATGATACATTAAGCAATACTATTCATCTACCATGGAATATAGCTGATAGCAATGAAAAAGGATTAAATGTTAAAACGGCCTGCCATAATAAGGTGCCTAAAATGACTATATCATAGCCCCAGCAGTCTTTTCAAAGTAAGGCACTTTTGCGTTTCACTACGGAAACGGAAGACGCATAGGTTTCGATTCCACCGAACTTGCATATTAAACGTGACTGATGAGAGTCACATTATAACAAAACCTATTTTTTCTTCTGCGTAGTATTTTTTTGTGTCTTAAGTGCGCCGCATGTTTTTAAATGTTTAATTAACCCTTTTAATAAAAGTGAAGTTAAAGAAGAAAAAAAAGTATCTCATAATTTCGATTTAGTGTTTCATAATTACGACTTACTATCTCATAATTATGATTTACTATGCGAGCTTTCATTAGACACTTTCATGGTGTCCCATTATTTGAGCAGAGCACTAGTAATATTGAAGTGCGTTTCTTTTTTCTAAGGTGTTTTTTTTAATTTTAATTTAATGATTCAATGAAAACTCATTTAAATATGATTATCCGCAATGAAATAATTTACAAAAGCAATGGACGTAGGCATTTGTATTATTTTGTATTTAGCTACTGAACTTGATATTGCTCCGCAGAAAGTGAAGCGGGGATCCATCTATTATAAAACGGCAAAGTAGCACGCATTATCTACGTACACTTATATCAAATTCTTATAGTTCGACAGCGCTGATTTTTCAGTAGCATAAAGTGTATTATGATATATCCACTTATTTTCCTTCTCCGTCACTCTTGTCAGTAGAGAAAACGAGGCTGAAGTTGGCCGTTTACTCGCAGCTTCTTCTTCTTCGGCTGGCTGCTTATATCATAATGCACTTAATGGTACTGGAAAATCAGCCGATAATGCTTAGTACTTTGCCATTTTATAATGGATGGTTCCCCGTACCACCTGCTGCGGAGCAATAGCAAGTTCAAAAGCTCGGTACAAATACAAAATGATACAAATCCCTACACCCAGAGGCGCTCAATCAATTGGGTAACATGAAGTGTATGAAAGGTACGGGGCGCACGCTCTGGACCCCGAGGGTCGCCGTTTATGTAACTTAAGCAGCGGGAGATCCGGACCTTCCGGAATACCCACCTCCCCCAACCCCGTCCGAGCTACAGAACCCGAGGCGCTCTAAATTGGTAATACAAGGACTCGAGGGTCGTGACCTATGGACAATGAGGGGACCTCTCGGAATCCACCCCTAGCATGGGCTTTGACCGGCACTTCACATTCATTAAGACTAAAGATGATAGTTCGGTATGAAGTTCTGCTCTAAAACCGCTCCTACCATGTCACACCATTCTGTCCAATGAAAGCTTGAATAGTAAGTCATAATTTCGAAATACTTAGTCATAATTATATGAGACAATAATTCGAAATAATAAGACACTGAATTGTAATTATGAAGCAAGTCAGAACTAGTTGATACTAAGTTGATATTATGAGACAGTAAGTCGTAATAATCAGATGCTAAATCGAAAGCATCAGATAGTCATAATAATGAGACTGTAAGTCATAACTCTCTGCACGCAGGTATTTATTTACAGAAAGCTCCTAGAAAAAACAAACTATAAATCAAGAATGAGATCGATTGTAGTTTACAGAAGCACACGGCATAAACTTTCCGATTTTTTAAAAGTTAGCTTGAGACATTTGTTTCACATTCGTACTTTGAGGCTTCCTCCGGAAATAGCAATGTCATAATAAACAACTATGGAAAAATTCACATTTTCCCACAATTTGTTTAAAAGCGTTCATTTTTTCGGAATTGTCCCTATATTTTGTAAAGGTGTTTAGTCACACTCACAAGAAATCTTAGACACCATTAAAATATCCGACATCGCCACCCAATTTTATTAAGAGACTGGGAACTCTTGAGATTTACAGAAAATAGCACACAGGGTTCTTTAAATTGGGCGGTGAGTAAACACACAATGAAAGACACAACAGTAATTTCAGAAAAAAAGCATCAATACCTTCTATTACACAAGACAATAAAGTAAATTAAAAAAATAAACGAACATAACAAAAAAAATCTAACAATATCAGGTACGAAATTCCGTTGTTTTTTTTTTTTTTTTTATAAAGAAAAGCACACAGTCTACACTCTAAAAGTCTGTTAAAAGCAAGAATTGTTGAAATATCTCAATCTGCTAGTACCCTGGTACGTGGCTCACTATACATTAAATATTTCTGTTTTGGGAAAGGTTCAAAGCCCAAAAATCAATTTTTATGTTCAAGGAACCATTCCTAGAATTAAATGGTTTTGGTTAAGCAATGGGTCTATGAGGAACCACACAACCCATTAAAATGCTATTAAAGAACTGTGAGCATCTTACATTTATAGGAAAAGTGTAATCAGGTAAGGTAGTCATACTAACTAATCATGGAGGGACAATGGCCACATGTTGAATGTTAATCAGCATATACAAGAAAGAAATTCAGTTAGTAGCACAAGAATGACCTTATAAACCTAAAAACCATTTGACTAATTTGTTACAAAGGTTTAGGTGAATGCCAACTGCCATTTTGTTTGATTTATACTTAGCTTTCGTGTGTGTACTTCTCTAGCTGTGTTTGCAAATCTGTACCAAATTTCTTATTTGTGACATTTATTTCTTAAACTATACATTGTACAGAATATATTATTATGCATCAGTACTGTCTTTTATTTTAATACAGTATTTTCTGTTCAATAATTGTTGGCCCTTAAACAGAAACTTTTCACTTCTACTCGATATGCACTTAACGGTGTGCCTTCTTCATCTCACATGACAGCTGTCTACCTTGCTGTTTCCCACAACTGCCTTCCAGTTTATTCTTTATTCGCAAAAATTATCAGAAAAACGTAAACCTTAGGCACGCTTGCCTGTGATTTAGTCTTGAAAGAGTACCGGCCACGCGATGATACATTAAGCAATACTATTCATCTACCATGGAATATAGCTGATAGCAATGAAAAAGGATTAAATGTTAAAACGGCCTGCCATAATAAGGTGCCTAAAATGACTATATCATAGCCCCAGCAGTCTTTTCAAAGTAAGGCACTTTTGCGTTTCACTACGGAAACGGAAGACGCATAGGTTTCGATTCCACCGAACTTGCATATTAAACGTGACTGATGAGAGTCACATTATAACAAAACCTATTTTTTCTTCTGCGTAGTATTTTTTTGTGTCTTAAGTGCGCCGCATGTTTTTAAATGTTTAATTAACCCTTTTAATAAAAGTGAAGTTAAAGAAGAAAAAAAAGTATCTCATAATTTCGATTTAGTGTTTCATAATTACGACTTACTATCTCATAATTATGATTTACTATGCGAGCTTTCATTAGACACTTTCATGGTGTCCCATTATTTGAGCAGAGCACTAGTAATATTGAAGTGCGTTTCTTTTTTCTAAGGTGTTTTTTTTAATTTTAATTTAATGATTCAATGAAAACTCATTTAAATATGATTATCCGCAATGAAATAATTTACAAAAGCAATGGACGTAGGCATTTGTATTATTTTGTATTTAGCTACTGAACTTGATATTGCTCCGCAGAAAGTGAAGCGGGGATCCATCTATTATAAAACGGCAAAGTAGCACGCATTATCTACGTACACTTATATCAAATTCTTATAGTTCGACAGCGCTGATTTTTCAGTAGCATAAAGTGTATTATGATATATCCACTTATTTTCCTTCTCCGTCACTCTTGTCAGTAGAGAAAACGAGGCTGAAGTTGGCCGTTTACTCGCAGCTTCTTCTTCTTCGGCTGGCTGCTTATATCATAATGCACTTAATGGTACTGGAAAATCAGCCGATAATGCTTAGTACTTTGCCATTTTATAATGGATGGTTCCCCGTACCACCTGCTGCGGAGCAATAGCAAGTTCAAAAGCTCGGTACAAATACAAAATGATACAAATCCCTACACCCAGAGGCGCTCAATCAATTGGGTAACATGAAGTGTATGAAAGGTACGGGGCGCACGCTCTGGACCCCGAGGGTCGCCGTTTATGTAACTTAAGCAGCGGGAGATCCGGACCTTCCGGAATACCCACCTCCCCCAACCCCGTCCGAGCTACAGAACCCGAGGCGCTCTAAATTGGTAATACAAGGACTCGAGGGTCGTGACCTATGGACAATGAGGGGACCTCTCGGAATCCACCCCTAGCATGGGCTTTGACCGGCACTTCACATTCATTAAGACTAAAGATGATAGTTCGGTATGAAGTTCTGCTCTAAAACCGCTCCTACCATGTCACACCATTCTGTCCAATGAAAGCTTGAATAGTAAGTCATAATTTCGAAATACTTAGTCATAATTATATGAGACAATAATTCGAAATAATAAGACACTGAATTGTAATTATGAAGCAAGTCAGAACTAGTTGATACTAAGTTGATATTATGAGACAGTAAGTCGTAATAATCAGATGCTAAATCGAAAGCATCAGATAGTCATAATAATGAGACTGTAAGTCATAACTCTCTGCACGCAGGTATTTATTTACAGAAAGCTCCTAGAAAAAACAAACTATAAATCAAGAATGAGATCGATTGTAGTTTACAGAAGCACACGGCATAAACTTTCCGATTTTTTAAAAGTTAGCTTGAGACATTTGTTTCACATTCGTACTTTGAGGCTTCCTCCGGAAATAGCAATGTCATAATAAACAACTATGGAAAAATTCACATTTTCCCACAATTTGTTTAAAAGCGTTCATTTTTTCGGAATTGTCCCTATATTTTGTAAAGGTGTTTAGTCACACTCACAAGAAATCTTAGACACCATTAAAATATCCGACATCGCCACCCAATTTTATTAAGAGACTGGGAACTCTTGAGATTTACAGAAAATAGCACACAGGGTTCTTTAAATTGGGCGGTGAGTAAACACACAATGAAAGACACAACAGTAATTTCAGAAAAAAAGCATCAATACCTTCTATTACACAAGACAATAAAGTAAATTAAAAAAATAAACGAACATAACAAAAAAAATCTAACAATATCAGGTACGAAATTCCGTTGTTTTTTTTTTTTTTTTTATAAAGAAAAGCACACAGTCTACACTCTAAAAGTCTGTTAAAAGCAAGAATTGGACGATACAACCTTTAATGGTGCAGAGTCCAGTTTGCGCACTGTGTTACACCAACACTTAATCGTTCAGCTGTCCACGGATGCACTCTGTTCACCGGTAACTCGTTTTCCAACAGACGTTTTGTCAAATCGTTGAATCCCTGTCAGCGTCTCTTCGTCGTTCCTTTTTTTCCACTCTGGGCTCCTTGTGTTGCTGTGACCTAGGCATGCCCCATTTCTAGTCTGACAGCTTGGCTTGGTCCTTCATGTGGCTTTCCTCTCTTGCTGGACCCACAACTGGTGTCTCCTTGTGGAGCTGTCTCTTCCTCCCTGGAAGTAAGTGTTGCCGTCCTTGTGCCTCACGTCGTGCCAGCCAGGTACCCTCGTCTGCCTACGAGCCCCTGTGCTCTGTCCGAGTGTCTTGGCAGCGTTCTCAGTGGACCGTCCCTCTGTGCCTTCTCCTGGCCAGGAGTTTAAATCTCCTACAGTCCCTGCCGTTGTCGGTCCTGGACAATCGGTTTAAACAATGGCACATCTAAATTTCCTGTGTTTAATAATTAATAAAAACACAAGTTAACAAAATGTATTGTTACCAACCATTAATGAGTACAGATCTGCTGATTTGAGACCAATATTGTCAAACATGTTAATTTCTAAGTCAGGCAAATACAGACATCCTCCAAGGAAGGAACAGTTCTGTTATCACAACTTGGTATTGTTTGTTATCTCAACCAGCCAAAAACTTCAAAGCGGTGACTCCTTTGCAATACAGCAAATCCCTAAGTCCTGCAGACAGCCTTTTAACTTATCACCCCTAGTCCCAACAATGGGTGCCTAAGGGAACCACCCAGTGTACAAAAAAATGTCCCCCCCTGACACAATACAAACCCAAAATCGTCCGAAATGGGCGCAAAATACACGACACTGACATCAATGCACCATGTCAGCATTTACATTTTTGTGCACATTGCTGATTAGATAATTAGGTTTTTTAAATAACGCCTAACTTGCACAACTGCATAAAAGCTATCACAGACGTCAACCCAAAATGAATTTTCTGGAGATCAATCCCAACTCATATCTTTCGTTTTTATTCAAACAAAGCCCCTTAAAATTACATGTAAAAGACCCCTGATTTCTAGAACCTGGCGCTGTAGCCTCGCTTCTCAATCTGTAGGTATGCATTTCAAAATAAAAAGCCCTCAATGAAAACAAGACAGGATGCAGTAGGGAGAAGCAGTGAGCATTAAAGAATGGAAAAGAAATAACACTGCAGGACGGACACATCTGTCCCATTCCCTTTAGAAGCCTAAATCAGGAGTAGTTCTTACTTTCACGTTCCCGATTTAATTTGTGATTTTTTTGTTTTACTTTGCCACCCTGTCCAATTTAACAAAACTGGATATGCCAATGAGGTCATTGGTGTTTGCAAAGCAAACCCGCCCATAAACAAGATTATCGTGCTATTTTACATGAAACAGAACCTGTGGTGCTTAATCTTGAGTTCGCAAAGGATTGGGTCTTTTAATGTCGCATTTCACTTTTTACAACCGTTCAAACCTCACACTGGTTCCATTCCATCTGAACTAGTGTGGTGCTGAGGTGTCATCCGTTGCATGGCTGCACTCGGGTCCTAATCTGGATCCTGAGTTGGTTTGTCGTGTGGTGGGTGCGGCAATGCGCTGTATCAGCGCAGGCTCCTAACCTTTCTCTCGGTTTAAACAGCAATCACAGAGAGAGCCCCGGGATTGACGATTTGACTTTGATGAAGCTTGTAGAAGTAACATATTGTTTTAATCCTTTTTAAAGTGGTACCTTTGGAGCCTTATCTTGACTTCACCTTTACTGCAAATGTGAATCTTTCACATCACTCTTTTTAATTTATCAAAAATTGCACTTCCATGGTTCCCTATGAAGGCATTAGACACTGAATTTAGAATAGTTTAGAATTCTCCAGAACAGCACGGATCATTCCAGTTACTTTTTAAACAGTAAAACCGATGTCACCGTTTGGAATACACACCGTGCACTTGATTTGTCGATGTTTACATTCGCTTTTTACAACTTGTCGGATTACGCAAGTGCTGAGGAGGCGATGTGGGGTGTGGTGGGGTGGCCATTGGGGGTTGGACGTGTGGCGCTGTAGAGTAGGTAGATATTTTATATCTAAACCGTTAATGCTTAAGTTTCGATTTCTCTAGAAATAGACTCCATCGTTGTTTTCTCAGAGGGAGGGTCCATAACGGTGAACTCCATAAAAGTTATATAAAAGACACCTCCTTGGAAGCATAGCCAGTATGCAAAATGGAGCTCTTTCTCGTGAGCCTGCTTTTCTCACTGGTCTGCACGGGTAAGGAGGTTGTTTGTGTGCGTGGAAAAGAGTAATATTGTGTCTGCCATGTCTCATTCAATGATGAATATATGTGAGGTTAAATATTAGGCTGAAGCTCTGAACCTGTTCGTCTTTCACCGTCGTACTCTTATGCAGCACACTGGAGCAATTTTAAAGTACGATATATTGGTTATAATGGCTTACTTACATTTTACATTAATCTGAAATCATGTAGTTAGGATTTTGGTATTGATGAGCGATATTTGTTTTAACGCGGCTTGCTAATCTTCCGAAGTCACACTTTGCGTATTTCATAACAATAATACATTTTATTTAGCCTATACAAGGCGCCTTTCTGAGAACTCAAGGACACCGAACAAACAAACAAATAAACAAACAAACAATAAATAAGTAAATAGAAGACACATTATAAACAACTTAAAACATAAGAAAATATAAAAATAAAATTTTTTAATTTTTAACGGGTCCTTTTTCGTTTTTAAGAATCTTTAAAAATTCGTGACGAGATTAATGATACGGCATTTTCATAAGCAGATTTAGAACGAGTTACTCACAATAACGTGTAGACTCAACTGATGCACCTTTAAGACGTAAGCGTACATATTATGATTTAAATTGTAGGTATGCATTCGGTATGTGTGTGTACGAACTGTCTAATACACAAAAAGCCATCTTACTGTGTAGTTTTTAGCGCCGTGAAGCTTCAAAGTCGGGGAACTGCGTGTGTCGAGTTAACGTGTTCTTCATGTGTCACCTTCGGATTTTGTTCTGTAGAGATGCGTGCCAGGTTAACGGGCGACTCAAAAATGGCGTTGTTTGTCTGTGTATACCTTTCGATGAAGTGTCGCTCAGTCCACTGTTTTTTCATCCCGTCCTTGCACCCGAGGGTGAAAGAGTAGACTCCAACCCACACGACCCAGAGCTGGATTAATTGAACTCAACGACTGATGCACATGTAAAACGGTTTACTTCATTAAAATTGTGTATTAGTGTTGTTATAGTAGCTTACTACATTTTAAAAGGTATTTGTCAACTAACACAAAAAGGGCATTTTAATGATGATGGTGCTGCTGCTTTGCAGTAAGGAGACTGTGGAAGATTGTGGGTTCGCTTCACGGTTCCTCCCTGTGTGGATATCGCTTTGAGTACTGAGAAAAGCGCTATATAAATGTAATGAATTATTATTATTATTATAAAAGGCACGTTAATAAATTCACATTTCTGACATTACGTTCACTGTCTGCTTTCAGAATCTAAACTGCTTTGCTCGGATATGTATAATTTATAGTAGCGTATAACAACCACCAGCTAACGTTTATTTTAGTCCGGTTGCGTAACTCCATGTAGCCACTCCGGTAATAACGAGTGTGAAACTAGCAGAATCGCAGCTGAGTGAAGCCTACCACCCCAGCATCGGACGCAACGCACGCACCCATTAAAGTATACGTAGCCAATTTACAGTTGTTGACGAATCCAACATGTCCACATTTGGTACGTGACAAATAAGTTAGCTCACAACTGCCTAGTACATTGTAAACTAATCAATAGCAGATCATTGCTATCTATAAGCGTCATTACAAAGAAAAACAAAGTGCGAAAAAGGCTCGGGGATGTAGTGTCGATACTTATGTTAATGTTAACTTTACCATTCCCTAGCTGCGCATACCGTCCAGTTACGCTGTAAACCTTGATTGTGCTAGTCATAGACATTTTGTAGTTTAATGTGGCGCAGTGGTAGCGCTGCTGCCTCGCAGTTAGGAGACCCGGGTTCACTTCCCGGGTCCTCCCTGCGTGGAGTTTGCATGTTCTCCCCATGTCTTTGTGGGTTTTCTCCAAAGACATGCAGGTTAGGTGGACTGGCAATTCTAAATTGGCCCTAGTGTGTGCTTGGTGTGTGGGTGTGTCCTGCGGTGGGTTGGCACCCTGCCCAGGATTGGTTCCTGCCTTGTGCCCTGTGTTGGCTGGGATTGGCTCCAGCAGACCCCCGTGACCCTGTAGTTAGGATTCAGCGGGTTGGAAAATGGATGGATGGATGATTAATCCCCTCCCTTTTCTTGTTTTTCTAATCCCGGGGGGATACTTTTTTTTCCCTTCTTCATGACATTTATTCACTGATTGTGAGCTTTTGACAACGAATCCTGGGTTACGTTTCCCGAAAACGATAAACCTTGCCGATTAAAAAGCAACTTTAAGATTGCACGCGTGTAACTTGCAAGTCGTGCTTTTCTTTCAAATCCCTCTTCAGCAGCCCCGATGCAAAAGAAAATAAAGTTGTATTTTGTTAAACTAGCCCTTGAAGTCGTCTACAAAAAAGTGTGAAAAACACTCGTTTGATAATGATAATAAATGTTTGATATTGGTACTTCAGTTGAATGAAATGAACGTGTGATAATTAGTATAAAGTAAACGACATATCATCATTTAATAGCCAAATATGGCAAAATAAAACCGGAGACGAATTGCTTCTAAATTTAGCACAAAAGACATGACAGGCACGTCATAAAACAAAATTCCACTTTTCTGAAGAACAGCCAGCTCCTCCTCAAGATGACAGCAGACTACCGTTAAACTGTAAGGTAAGCAGCGGCTTTTGCAACAGAAAAACAAAGGTAAGGCGCTAAAATGAAGTGAAAATATTCACAAACCGCAGCCCACTTTACTCTGACTCAGACACTCAAAATACAGTCTGGGCATTTGCCTGTGGCCATTTGTAAATTCTCAATTGATATACAGTAATGCGTTACGTTCCCACAATAATTGCTTGAAGTAGATATATTCTATTTTGCATTACTCCCATAGTGCTCCAGGTGGTGTCCGGCGCGTTTACCACTCAAATATACAGGGAAGAACTCGAGTATAATGCAACACATACACACATAAGTCAAGCCACATGAAGGTAGCGGCTGTGTGTTTTCACTATAGCCATGTTTGTAACTTGCTTCGCATACGTTGTGGGTTTACTGATGTGCTGCATTGCATTATTGTGTGGCCGCCGTGAGGTTTAGTTACAGGTGCAAACTGGTGTGTACTTCTCATGCCGTTGAATTGGCTTAGAGAAGACAGCATGGATACTTTTAAGACATTTTGCTAAAATATCCATAAAAATACTTTTGATTACAAAATTATCACCGATTTCAATGCAGTGAAGCTTTACGGCGGGACTGAGGTGTGAATGGGAATCAGTTAGAGCCCAACTGGTTTAATTTAAATAATGTGAAAGTGTGGGGTCGTGAGCTGGTAGTCGGAGACACAGAGACAGAATACAATGTTTTTTTCTGGGTAGGCTTTCTTTATTGCAGCTGTATTCTGTAACTACACGTGTTAACGCCCTGTTATTCTTGTACTGCACTTTCGGGAAACGCAGCCCAGATTTCTGTACGCAAGGGGTTAATTGTTTGACGTATTGAACGATTCTGTATGAATGTAGCAGGTTGTATTGTGAATTTCTACATACAGAAACAAACTTTCCTGTTTAAAGAACGTCAATCAGCACGTCAAGATATGGTCGCAGAAAATTCTGAAAAACACAAGAAAGGCGTCTGAGCAACGTCATCGTCCGAAATGATGGACAAAGTAACAGTCTTATTATTTAAACAAAAGTTTCGAGCGGGTACTTCAGAACAGCAAAATGTTGTATATCGGACTGATGGTACTGTTCGCCTGTAACAACACAGAGGGAGCTGGTCAGCAAACTACACTAAGAAAGAAGATACATCATCACAAAGTAATCAAAAGCGCACAAAACAAACCTTCACATTTTTCAATGAAAGAAAACAAGAAATAGTCCGTCTTTTGTCAATCTGATTATGTTCCGCTAAAAAGTAGGAACTGAAGATTGCGTACTTAAATTGCAGCATTCCCGGACTTCTTTAATCACTAATACCACCTGGAGTCAAGCACTATCCGGACAAGACGACGGAGTAAGGTAGCGGTGTCGTAATGGGAGAGACAATAAGGACGATTACAATAGCCCTCAAAAATATTACAACATAATTTTATCTGTATTTTTGTCCTGTTATTGAAAATACATTGGAAGGTTAAAATGTATTTTTACACATTTAGAAATGCGATCTTACTTGCCAAAAGTAGCAATCTACTCTCACACTGTACTGCATTTCTCCCCTCTCCTTTAGCCAGAATGGTCCAGGCCGGCCATCCCGTTCAATAACAGAGCGATAGTCACCCACTTGCGTGGCAAAATTAAAGTTTTCGTGGAAGTCAAATTCCGCATTCCAGAATATGAATGAACGGCAGGTATCGGCGTTAGTCAATTCTCCATAAGTAGTGCTAATGAACTAATTTATAGGATTGTTCAACCTGAGCCAACAACAAACAGATTAAAAAAATACAATTCAAAGCCAGTTCGAATTAGGCCATGCAGATAGGCACGTGACCGTTATTAAGTACCGTAATCTACAAGAAATGTACTGTATCTCAGTAAATAGAAAACGATGTTTATGTAGCTAATGATTTTAATGTTAGCCAGCTTTTTAATAAGAGCAAATATGAACGGACTTTGACCATGCACCATGTTGTATCAGGTCTGCCCTGATGTCAGCACAGATGCAGCGTTCAGCAGCCATTTCGTCATTTAACCACTTAACCGTTTAACGACTGCTGCCCAGCGCAGCGTAGTGGTTAAGGTTTGGTGGCATAGTGGTTAAAGCCTTTGGGATTCCAACTCTTAACATCCATCCATCCATCTATCTTCCAACCCGCTGAATCCGAACACAGGGTCACGGGGGTCTGCTGGTGCCAATCCCAGCCAACACAGGGCACAAGGCAGGAACCAATCCTGGGCAGGGTGCCAGCCCACCGCAGGACACCCACACACCAAGCACACACTAGGGTCAATTTAGAATCGCCAATCCACCTAATCTGCATGTCTTTGGACTGTGGGAGGAAACCGGAGCGCCCGGAGGAAACCCACGCAGACACAGGGAGAACATGCAAACTCCACGCAGGGAGGACCCGGGAAGCGAACCTAGGTCCCCAGGTCTCCCAACTGCGAGGCAGCAGCGCTACCCACTGCGCCACCGTGCCGCCCAACTCTTAACATTGTGGGTTCAAATCGTGACCCTGAGAGCCAGTCCCAGCCAGCATAGGGTGCAAGGAAGGAACAAGCCCTGGACAGAGCCCCAGTAAAGAGCTAGGAGATATAGAAGCATTTAAATTTATTATCTATATAAAAAAATAAATCAAAAACGTTAAGCATTGATCAGTCAGATACAAGGGTTTATTGCTAGACACACACAAATTACTTACATCCTGCTAGGGTCCCGCTGCAGCTCCTAAGATGTGTGTGTGCTTGTTGCATTGAGCAAGCTGCTTTTATATATTCACACATATGTTATCATTAATCTCTTGTCAAGTGTTATTTCTCTGAAAGAACAAAATGATCTTAAAAACTAATGGGAAGGCTAATTTTGAAAGACATTTCATAGGCTGTTTTGCTCGTACAAACCACAGAACGAAACTTGGGAATCTTAACATTGCTGCTGCATTATTTTCATAAGTCAATGTGTAAGCTAAAGCAATAGTCAGAACTAAGTGAACATGGGTGTAAGAACCCAGGTTATTACCAATAGAACACATATGCATATAATAATGATTTGAAACATTTTCCACAACTAATCAAGAATTCAGGACAATCAGTTCATTATACCAGAATCAGGATTACGTTCATATACAGATGAATTTATATTAGTTGTATTCACTGCTGTGGTGTTCTTAACCACCTGCACAAACAAACTTTTAATATAGCAAATCATCAACAATAAAATGCAGAATCCTGAAAGAGAAAAAAGTAAAATCAGAAATATCTTATGCATCCAAGCCACAACAACCACATACTACACAAAGTTTCTTTTTTGATCACATCACTTTTGTCTGCACAGAGAAAGGTATTTTAAGTGCCCCTTACATTTCAAGGGTGCAGCATCTTCACAGCATGCAGTGTCAGGGTTTCATGTTTTACAGATGCATTATGAGTAAAAATATTAATAATGTAGTGAGGCCCTGTTATAGCATGAATGGTCTGTAAGGATTTGGCTTCTTTTTGTGGCTTATTTTAAAGCTCACTATTGGAGGAAGGCCCCTCCGTCAGTTCTAAACTTGAAGCTAGTGCAAATGCGTGGAGCTTTAGTGACTCTTATATTATAACAGTTTGCCCGAATATTACTCTTATTTTTTTCCTGCCGAGTTTTGTTATTGATGATGCTGTTGGTGCCATGATAATACTTCACAAAAAAGCACATACAAACAAGTCACACCCAGAATCATTAACCTAATTTCAAATATATTCAGATAGTTACTTATTTTTAATTTAAATATTCAAATCATATTTTTTGTTTAATCTGACAATCAAAATAAGTATAGGACTGAACTAAGAAAATGCCATCCTGCATAGGTAAAATTATCAAAAGCTTTGAATGGTTAATTTTGGGTCACACAGGTTACAGAGTGCAGTGTTGCTTTGGCCCTTTCCAATATGATATCCTTTCTTGGGGTCCACAATCTCCAGTGGCTGTCCTGTAGCAAGGTAATATGATTCTCAGGTCACTTAGTATTGTTTTCATTGTACAGCAGAAGGCAGTCAAGTCTAATCTGCAGCTAGTCATGTTGCGGTCTCCTGTTTATGGTCTGTGTGGTCAGTTGAGTATCACAGATAAAAATAACACATGTATCACCATTGCAAGGGGCAGAAAAAAAATTAATCTTTTTCCAACTTTATGAAATATTCTTTGAAACACTACACTGAAAGTTACATCCTTATTACACAATCTTGGAAACAATGCATTAAATCATATCAAAATGACTGCCATCACGAGGCAGACTTTATGATTATTGTATCTGTTATTCACTTCAAAGCATGAAATGCAGGAAGCATTTGAAGCAAAGGTGGGAAGTTATACTCAGGAATTTTTAGGAGTGTTTTTTATATGGCAATTTAGTGGGTTGTGTGTTTCCTTGCAGATCCATTGCTTGATAAAGCACCATTTCATTCTGTGAAGAGCTCTTTGCTTAGGAAATTATTTCTTTTGGTTTTAAGAACGCTCTTCATATGTGGACAAAAACAAATTTTAAAGGTATGGCCACCTAGCAGGAAACAAAACATCAACCTGAGCTTATCCTGTGTTATTGCAGGCAGTATAAGAGTCCTTTAAAAATCATAAACCCACTTCTATGTCACAATTCTGTTATCAATTTTATAGTTATTTATGGAGCTAGTCACAAAACTAAATAAATAAATGTCCATTCTGGATCCTTGATGTGGATGGTTCTTTTGGAAATCAAAAGTGGTTCCCTTATGGTATCACTATGAAAAACCACTCAGTGACTTGCATTTTTTGAAGCATAGGACCTCTTGTTACAGAAGAGAGCAACTGTAGCAGTTTTTAGTGATTTTTTGTTTTTTTAAATTTGATATCATTTTCTAATTCCCATGGGGAAATTGTCTTTTTGCACAACCTTTGGGGGTCAGCGCACAGGGCCAACCATTGTAAAGTAACCCTGGAGCAATTTTCAGGTTAAAGGCCTTACTCAGGGGCCCAACAGAGTAGGATCCATTGTGGCAGTAACAGGATTTGAACCAGCAGCTTTCCAGATACCAGTGCATACCCTTAGCCACAGAGCCCCCCTCTGTTATTAGGATGATTAAAAATAATTCAAAGTTAGTTTAAAATTGCTGCAAATCACAACTTTGTATTGTATTATAGCCTAAAGTCGGAGCTGCCTTAAATTCTGTGGTCCATGATTTGGGTCTTTAAAAAGGCCTTGAACGTCTCATGTCCGTACATCCCATGGATGCTTTATCAATAGGTTCACCCTTTATGTTGAGGTGTGGTAGTTAGTAAATCTGGAGTCTAAATTTTGTATTGTTGGATCATTGAATGAGGCACCATTATCAGGAAATCCAATCTTCAGTACATGCAGAGCTCAAGGAAACAAAATGGAATTTTGCATTTTAATTAAGTGTTAAAATAATTATTGCTCTTGTTAACTCTCTTTCCAGTTTCATGTGATAATACTGAAAAGCTAATGAAATAACAATTTGTTAAATCCCTAATAATTTTTATACACACAGCATATTCTTACAATATTAAAAATTAATTTGTTGACAAAAGATACAGTATGTCATCAGGTGTTGCTAACCAATGTACATAATGAGTGCCTAAGTACACAACAGGACACAAAGTCTGTTTAGTCCACATTGTGATATCACACTTCGTGGACCCCTGCAAAATATATATGCAGCATATCTAAGGGGCATGCAGGATGGAGGAAGGAAGCATCATCTGTCATATTACAAAAATGCGACTGCTGTGTTGTATCAGTAGAGTCTTTTGTGGAGTGCGAGTGAAAAGAGAGGAGAGTCAGACAGGTTTTTAAGGCTGCAGCGCTGACTTTGTCACTCCACTGTGGTGTGTTTCAATGGGTATTATTGGACATCAGGCAAAGAAGGGCAATGCTCTGAAGATCTGTCCTCAATAATTACTTTTAAGGTTCAGAATTATTCTTGGCACTCTCATTTTCGTATTATTTATCTGGATAATCAGAACTATGAAGACACTTGAGTCTCCTGAGCAGCCTTTATTAGAAATGACTGGGTAAATGCATTGAATTTCAGATACCCCTCATTAAAGTCCAGATTATCCATCCAGATACTCATCTTGTTTCAGGATTATGGGAAGCTTTGGCAGATGTGAATGAATGCCAACCAGGACATTAGACAGTTTAATATTGGTAAGAGACCTGACAACATCCCTTTGGCTGTAATTATGGGGAGAAGTTGACAAAGAAGTCTTCTCTGCCAGAAGCTGAACTTGGGGTTACTGTTATTAAACTCTTATTTGAAAAAGAAGCATTTTATAAACGTTGGAAAATTAAAATCGGGTTTATGGTAAGCCGAAACGTGGCCATGTCATATTTTGTGTCAAAGTACCCTTCATTAAAGGCGCTGTTCACAATTTAGTGTTCACTTGCTGTCTAAAACTGGATGACAGCATGGCATCTTACAGACATGTGGTAATAACTTTCCTTTTTTCTTACATTCTCCTAGTGTCGTCTTTGACCTGTCATCAGTGTACTCCAGGTACTTCTCTAAGATGCACTGAAACTCAGAAAACTTGTAGCCCGCAGGAAACAACTTGTGCCAATGCAGCAGTTACAACCTTTGTAGGTAAAAGAAAAAAAGTTACATTTATTTTCAGTTAAAAAATCAATGAAATGGCAGTTGGACCTTACATTATATACAGTATTTACATTATCAGAGTATTTTCATGTTCAAAGACTAGATTGTTAATATTGATTTGAATGCAGTACAGCAGCATTGACTTTTAACCTGGCAGCACACAGGTTGTTCTCTTTTACTTTATTGTACAGAAGTATACATCATAGACCAGCTCCTCATTTAGCATATACAGTAAATCTGAATACATTACAATACAGCACTCCAAAAAAGTAATATTGCTTGATGAAGAATTCTCCTTTCAAGTCTGAAAATGTTATTCTCTTCTTCCAGCAGCCAGAGGGCAGGAGAGAGGAAAAAAGCTTCTGACTTGAATAGCTGTGATTCCTAAAGATCTTGCTGCCTTCTGACATTAATGGACTATAAATGCTTTTAATCACCAATAATGGCTAATCACTGTATTCCCCACTCTCTGTGAAGCCTATATTCTGAGTGTGAACCACTGCCATTTCTTACTTTGATGTATTTGATATCTATAAAGGTTCTATTGCACACTTACAGAAACTGTAACCTTCTGCAGCAAGTGATACATCAGCTGCTGATGTTTTAAAAATATACATTCCACTAGAATTATGTATTAAATGTGCCTCTCTTTGTATTTTTTACAGGAGGGCAGTCTATTAATGTCAATGCCAAAGACTGCGCAACTTCCTCAGATGGCTGTGGTGAAGTGGTGTCTGTGAATTTTCTTGTATCACGGGTCACTGTCAACGTTCAGTGCTGTAACACAGATAACTGCAACACTGTCAGTCCTCCAGGTAACATTAAGTCATGACCTTCAGCAGGGCTTTAATTTTGTGTACTTTCCCTAGTCTAGATTTATTTATGCTGCATTTCATTCACCTCAGAAGTGGGATGTCAGAGCTGGAATGACGTTACACCTGAGTTGACCATGTTCCAGTAAAACATTTGTAAAACCAATATGGATGCCTCCAGGAAAATCTTTGTTGTGTTTGCTTTTTCAAAATAAATACTTGTTGATAACAACGCATTATGCACATTCAAACATTGTGTCAATATGTCCACAGACAGAGATTGGACAGCTCTGTGTGTACAACTGATTTAATGACACAAAAATAGACAGAATTTCTAATAAACAGTCTAATACTACAGCTTTCACTAAAGGTTGTAGTGTATGTTGCTGTTCTGGATTGATTTCCTAATCTGAACAAACTTAGACTTAATAGAACAGGCCCGAGTTTCTGAGTAGGAAATCCGACTTGTGGGAGTGTTCCGTTTGAAAAGTCTTACTAGGAACTCAGAAATTCCAACTTCCCAGTTAAAATGGAATGCAGCATTAGTGTGGGCAGCACTCAATAGCACTGCTGCCTCACAGATCCATCACTCTGGATTTAAACCCTGTACCTGACTGTCTCCTGTGTTGAGGTTCTCTCCATGTTTGTTTGTTTGTTTGTTCAGTTTTCCTTCCAAATTCTTAAACACTTTAAATTAGACCCCGTATGACCCAGTCCAGGGCTTTCTCTTGTGTTGTACCTAGTGCTGCCATTGGCGACTGATTGGCAAGAAGGTCTGTGAACTGGACTGAGTGAGTTTGCAGAAATTATGCTTTTGCAGCACAGTAAATTATGCTTAAGTATGGTAAGGAGAATAGTTCCATTTAGACATTTAGATGAATATAAGGGCAGCTGATCTATCCCTAAGAGATGATAAAAAAGTTTCCAGGTTCCATATAAAGGTTAACTTTGATAGAGCCTCAGCAAGATCTTGAGAGAAGGAGTTAAATATAACAGAGACTACAAGGCTAATGGCTCTTCATCAAGATTTGCATAATGAGGCTACATCAGACGATCTTGGATATCAGGCTTTTTAAAGCAGGAATGAAGACAGCATTTTAAGGATTATTCAATATTAGACTTTAAGGAAGTGTAATGAAGACATTGGGAGGTAATGTGTTCATTGAATATGATCCTTGTCAACACTCTTGCAGTATTGTTTTAACATGCTATTCTGTCATGCTGGAAGACCATGGAGTTTTATTGTTTTACGTAATCAAACTGTCAACTCTGTTTTAAACACAGCTTACACTGACAACAATCCAAATGGTCTGAAGTGCTGTGTTGATGAAAATTGCCAGACTACGGTGCAATGCCTTGGAAAGGAAGATACTTGCATATCTGCTGTAGGTAAGTAAAATCCAAGATTGTCCTCTCTTAAAGAATAACCTGTTTTCTCTTTTAAAATAGTGAAGATGGTCCGTGTCTTGTCATCATCCTGTCTTGCAACTATATGCACTACCCCTTGGCTGTCACGTTTTTGTTTTGACAGACATTTTCACATTTCAAGTTCATTGCTTTCATATCTCTCTCCACTTATTTATACATAAGAAAGCTCAGTTTAATTGTTTGAGTGACTTTCCATTACAATTAGGTATACCTAAGGCAGCGATGTTGCAAGGAATCCATGGAATAATAACAGAGGTTGGGGCCCCTCCCTGAAAAAAGCATTTACAACAGAACCCAGCTTTATTGTTAACTTATTTAGAATTTTCACACATTTATCGTTTATTTAGATGCTGCTGTTGACATAAATAAACTCTAGTCTGCAGAAATGTGAGCATTTTAAGGCACAGACAGTTTTTCACACAGTTACTAAAAGTGACTTTATCCTGATTTATGCAATGTATCTGTTTTTTCTTTTTTGATTATTCAGATACATTTTGCAACTAGGGCGGCACGGTGGCACAGTGGTAGTGCTGCTGCCTCGCAGTTAGGAGACCCGGGTTCGCTTCCCGGGTCCTCCCTGTGTGGAGTTTGCACGTTGTCTGCGTGGGTTTCCTCTGGGTGCTCCGGTTTCCTCCAAAGACAGTCAGTCAAGACAGTAAATAATGTTATTATTTACTTATTTCTGTACAAATACTGCATTTTCTTATTTTTACCTGGGTCTGGAACTGTCAGGTTGCTCAGCTCATCTTTATAAATAAACTTGTGGTCATCTGCAATGGGAAAAGGTGGCAAAAAGGACATGGGAAAGAAGCCATGATGCTCCATTCACTTGATGTCCAGTAATCTGCTCTCTTGATGACACTGATAGCATTTTGCCAGTTCCGTCTTCCACTGATGCTTTAAGGATAGATGTCATGTTTGGTAGTTTGGCAATGGTCTGTTATGTTAGTTGCTTGATTTGTGCAGCTCTTAGTTATTTTATTTTACTTATCATGGTGAATCGTGTTGTTGTCTACTAGATGACTTATGCAAATTCAGGACTTTTTCAATCAGTGGTAAATTAATGTATGCAATGATTCTGAAGAAGTAACTTTGACTGGAAAAATAGCATTTTTTTCCTTTAAGTCTGCTGAAGCTACACTCTGCCTCTGCATTGTCTATGGGAACTGTACACATTAATCTCTTTGACAATTGTTCCTGTTCATCAGCTAACATTTTGTATTTGGCCAAACTAGTGGTTTAAAAGCAATTCAGATTTTCAATTGTACCAGAAAATAACTTTGATGTGGTGCACGATGATGTCACATTCAGAACAATAAGATTTCAATTATGGGCACAGCAATGTACTGTACATACAAGGTCTTTGTGCAACAGATTTCTGTCACTCATTATTGAAGGCTTGACAAGTGCCCTGAAATAGACGTAGCTCCATCACACGCTGGCTCTTAGTTGTCATCAACATTTAATTCTTTCCCACTTTTATCAAAATACCTTAAAGATGGGAAGAATCGATCTGTTTTGGCAATGTTAATCATGTAGTCAATAATATCTCTTTATTATATAAAAATAATCCTGTGACAAGACAAGACTTTTTGGAAGATTTTTTTGAGATGAGACTTTGGCCGTGAGATTTTGCAGGTCACACCCTCCTCTCAACCATATTCAGCCATGCACATGGTAATCTCACCTCTCATTCGTGTGAATGCTTTTGACAGACACAGTTTCTGCTCTCTCAGCTCTTATAAATTTTAACATTTTCCTCACTCTAAGTTCTCAATTAAAGAAGACGTATTATGTCCAAATCTTATTGAAGAATTTCATCATGAAGGGTTATCAACAGAAAAAATGAGTACACAGGCAATCCTAGCATGAGAAACGATGAAGTCAAATGAATTAACGGCAAAAATGTTGATCGGTTACATGGCAAATTGGTTAAATGTGTGTCAATAGACTATGCTGAAACAGTTGGTGGTGATCGTGCAGAAGATGAAAACATCAACTTACAATATCCCGAACAATATCTACAATCTTTAACACTGTTCCGGACTTCCACCTCATGAAATACCGTAGAAAGAAGGATTTTTCCAAGATAGGTAATGTAGTACATCTTCTGCGGATAACATTACACAACAAAGGAGATCTTGCTATGCCATTCGTATTAAAATGTTAAAAGTTTCCCGTTAGAATATCTTTTGCAAAGACAATTAACAAATCTCAGTGCCAAACATTAGAAAAAGTCAATTTTTTAATAGAGAAAAAGAAACGAAATTCAATCACAGGCAGTGATATGTTGTGTTGTCACAATGAAAGTCCAAACACAGAATCAAAATTCAATGCGATATTGATGAAAATTTCATTAAACAAATTGTTTTTATTGATGTTTTACAGTGAAAGTATAAGTTTAAAAAGTATTTGACGTATTAATTACGCAACGAATAACTCTAATGCAAAATAAAACAATTTACTTTTTAAAAAGTATTTGACGTGTTAATTATGCAACGAATAACTCTAATGCAAAATAAAACAATTTACTTTTACTCTTTTTTAATATGGTTAATTACTTGCTGTAATGTAAAATAGTTCTATTATTCATATGTAACAATTCCTATGAAAATAAAAATGTGTTTAAATTGTACATTCACATCTCCATACACAAGAGACAAAACCACAAAGAGGCTAGCGCATAGTGCAGCCACGGGGGTTGGCGAGCAAAGTGAGCAGGGGGCAAAGCCCCCTAGTCTATATAAAAAGCAAAATCCTTAATGATAATTAAGAATTTTCACTGACAACACAGAATTTTTGCTCATTTCAAGGTAACACAGACATATACTTGTTACTATCCTTTGTACAAATATAGTCCTTTATGACATGGTTGTATTTTGTAACTTGAAAAGGTTCAGAAAGTTGTCCTGATCTGCCCTGAGTTGCCTGTTGAAGGAACTCCAAAGATTGTCCCGTGGCCCACCCCCACCTAAAGACAGACCTTGTTTTGCTAAGAAAAGGATGACATTGATTAGTTTTAGCTTTCTTTTGACAGCTCACCTTTCTGCTTCCAGAAGCTTTGCAATGACTGTTTTCTTTTTTGTGATTGTGATGGCTGTGTTGCTTGCAGCTGGCAGCATCTCCTTGGATTTGGGACATCAATAGTCATAGACCAAGATGGAGTGGGTATTGAGAACACCTAAGAAAGCAAGAGATGGTACAAAAGTGCACAGTGCGTTTTATTCAAGAACAAAGTGTTCAGGGCAGCACGGTGGTGCAGTGGTAGCTCTGCTGCCTCGCAGTAAGGAGACCCGGGTTCACTTCCCGGGTCCTCCCTGCGTGGAGTTTGCATGTTCTCCCCGTGTCTGCATGGGTTTCCTCTGGGCGCTCCAGTTTCCTCCCACAGTCCAAAGACATGCAGGTTAGGTGCATTGGTGACACTAAATTGTCCTTAGTGTGTGCTTGGTATGTGTGTGTGTGTCCTGCGGTGGGCTGGCACCCTGCCTGGGGTTTATTTCCTGCCTTACGCCCTGTGCTGGCTAGGATTGGCTCCAGCAGACCCCTGTGACCCTGTAGTTAGGATATAGCGGGTTGGATAATGACTGACTGACTGACAAAGTGTTCAGAACAAAGTGCAGTGCAGTCTTCATAATAAATAACCCATCTATTACAATTGTGTCTGTTATGGCAGTTAAATCAGTAATAAATATCCAAATACTGTACTGGTTAAAATTCAAACTGATAAAATTTGGACTGTCCTCTCTTCTAAGCGTCGGTACCTTCCTGAAACTTCTTAGTCCTAGTTCCCCTAACAGGTATGATCGGGCAGGAGCAGATATGCAATAATGCACTCTCAATCTTTTAAAAACTGGCTTGCACCTCTTATCTCTCTCTCTCAGGCATTCGCGGAACTCTCTTCAGAGTCATTCCTGCTCTCTAGGTGCTCAACAGGTGTGATCCTACCCTGTAAACTCCATCCACTCACTCATGCGAGGCCAACCCCTGGCCACCATGCCTCCATTCCACTCACACTCTTAATCTCACATTCACTCTCACTCTGCTCTCCGATCCTTACACTTTCCTCCCCCCAGCTCTCCTATACTCTTGCCCTAATTATGACCTGTGGCAAGCCGATGTGGATGAGCTGAGGCAATCTCACTGATTAGCAAGCCATCAGCTTGCCTCCACCCCAAACCCCTAATTGGGTTTTATCATCTGGTGTGACAGAAGTACACATTCCTGTTAAAAGAGCATGTTGGGGCAGTATCCACCTTTCTTCAATCTGCCATTGCTGTGCCTTTTGCTGCACCTGATTTGGAACATCTCCCCCATTTTCCACAAGACAAACTTATGACATCTCTAACAAACTGAAGAACAGCCCATTATAGACAGAAAAATAGAGGAAGTCTAAATTATTTTGCAGTAACAAAAGTATTGGTAGTTAAAGGATTTAGATAGAACATGTATGCACTAAGTTGTGAGTACTTTTAGCCGTGTGATGCTATAAAGGTGTCTTCTTGATTGTACCAGAGAAAAGATCCAAAGTTTTGGAGCCTCAAAAATAGTGACATACGATGGTTTACATAAATTATAACAGTCAAAAGCACGAAATGGCGGAGGGAGCACATGTACAAGCCTTTGTTGATTTTACTTTTTCAATTTGACAAGTGCTGTTAAAATCCAGGACTGCTGTGTGTGTTCATTTTGATCTTATGGTAATCATGTTATCATATAAATGCAACAATAATGTATACAGTATATCAGTATGTGCAACAATTTTCCACAATAAAATAACATTTAAATATGTTTTCCTTAACATGAAGAATACATTTTAAGCCACCCCAATTCATAATTATATGATTAGATTTTCATGTATGTCAAGTAAAATGTATTTATTATCATGCAGCCCATACACAGAACTGCAGCATACTGGGACATTAAATAATGTTCTTCAGGACCACTGTGTAGCATTCACATAAACACAGGCCACGTACAAGACAAGTAAAGAACAATACTACACTATAAATAAATAAATAAATAACAGGTGATGAATGGACAGTAATTAAATGACATAGACAGTAATTATTAAAAACATAATGACAACAACTAATAATAAAAACAACAGCAGTAACAAATGTAATATATATAATTAGACTATTAGGAGATTATCTGAGAGGAGACAGGAGAGCACAGAGTTCAGAATCCAGAAGCCAAGGCCTAGAAGCTGTTTTAGAACCTGACAGAGCTTGTCTGGAAGCTATGGTAATTTCTACTGGATGGAAGTGGGACGAAGAGATAGCTGGAAGAGTGGAAGTGGTCCTACACAATTCTGTAAGCATTGCCTATGTAATGCTTGGTAAAGATATCTTTAATGAAGGGCATAGAAATCCCAGTGATCTCTTCTGCTGTTTACACTATTCATTGTAGGATCTTGTGGTCAGAGACACTGCAGTTCCCAAGCCAGAATGTGATGCAGCTGGTCTGAATGCTCTGGATAGTACCCCAGTAGAGTGTGGTGAGAAAGGTGGGGATGCTGGTTTGCATCGCTGAGTCACTGAAGGAAGTGGAGACACTGCTGTGCCTTCTTGGTTATGAAGGTGATGTTAATTGACCAAGTAAAATGAGCTGTCAGGTGCAGACTAAAGTATTTTGTACTATTCCTGAACAATTCCACTGCAGATCCCTCAGTGTGCAATAGGATGTGGACTGCACAGGCCTTACTGAAGTCAACAATCCTCTCTTTCATCTTGTCCGTGTTAAGAGACAGATTGCTGCAGTTGCACCAGTCCTCCAATCGTCATACCTCCATTCTCTCCTCCTCCCCACTGCTATTGAGTTCCAAGGGGAGTTTTGCTGTGAGAAAATATTTAATATTTTCCCATGAGTGTTTGGGGAAAAATAGTACTTAAAGGGAACAAGAATCTAAATGGGGTTTAGAAAATATACTTGTGGAATAGGACACCTATAAGAGAGTTTTGAGAATGTTCCTGTAGTAGCCTGCAGTGTTAATGACACGTTAGAAGTCCCACTACACTACAGTATTTACCTTATTTTAGATAACAGGTCAAAAGGTTTCCACAGTCTTAATCACTTTTTTTCCAGTTCTTGACTCAATATTTAATAGAACATTGCCACTGTATAAAATAAAAAGAGCAAATTTATCTTCCTTTTTAAAGCATATGGGGTGTGGGACATAGTGTACTACTTAGGTTTTTGGTGTGTTGGTGAGGATGCAGGGAGTAGAGCTGGCGAAGGTGGATGAGTTTAAATACTTGGGTTTAACAGAACAGAGTAATGGGGATTGTGGAAGAGAGGTGAAAAAGAGAGTGCAGGCAGGGTGGAATGGGTGGAGAGGAGTGTCAGGAGTGATTTGTGACAGACGGGTATCAGCAAGAGTGAAAGGGAAGGTCTACAGGACGGTAGTTAGACCAGCTATGTTATATGGGTTGGAGATGGTGGCACTGACCAGAAAGCAGGAGACAGAGCTGGAGGTAGCAGAGTTAAAGATGCTAAGATTTGCATTGGGTGTGACGAGGAGGATAGGATTAGAAATGAGTACATTAGAGGGTCAGCTCAAGTTGGACGGTTGATAGACAAAGTCAAAGAGGTGAGATTGTGTTGGTTTGGACATGTGCAGAGGAGAGATGCTGCGTATATTGGGAGAAGGATGTTAAGGATAGAGCTGCCAAGGAAGAGAAAAAGAGGAAGGCCTAAGAGAAGGTTTATGGATGTGGTGAGAGAGGAAATGACGGTGATGGGTGTAACAGAACAAGATGCAGAGGACAGAAAGATATGGAAGAAGATGATCCGCTGTGGCAACCACCAACGGGAGCAGCCAAAAGAAGAAGAAGAAGTAATGTTTGCAGTCTTGAACATCATCAGTCACATTGTAATGAAGCTTTTTCACAAGCTGTGGTATGGTGTTTCAACACAGTGTGCTTCATTAAAGAAAGACAAGCTTCAAAACATCAATGTCAATCCTCCCATCTCTACTATTATCTTTATCATGTAGTAGTACTTGTTTACTTCTTTAATTTTACTTTTGGCAAATGTTTTTCAATATTTCAAGAGGCTGCATTCCTTGTAAATTTCCACAAACTGCTTCCCTTATCTCAATTTATACTACTGCCTAGAAGTTTGTTTTTTTCCCCCCCAATATAAGATCCTCCCTGACCCCAAGAATTATATGTGAGATATTTATAATCTTGACTTAAAAGCTCAGTTTAAATAAATTAATTTTTGAAAACCCTTGATAATAGTGTAGTCAAATATACAGTATTTACATGGAAACTTACTAGCATGTTTAATTAATCGAGACATAATGGGGCATGATCCAGCAGCCCTTCTGTTTGACAGCTGAAGACAACACCTGGTCAGAAGACACTAGTTCAAGCATGTTCATCATTATAAAAACACTATTTTAATTTTTTTTCATTCTTTTTTTTTACCACTTAGTTCAATCTGGTGGAACAACAGTGAAGAGCAGAGGATGCGCAACGAACAATGTGTGTGGATCCCAGTCCCCACAGATGACTGGTATAACTGGAGAAATAAACTGCTGTAAGGGAAACCTCTGCAACCATGCCAAGCGCATCACCCTGGACATCCTTTTGGCTTTGCTCCCAATTGTTGTGCTCAAGTTCATTTTTTAGTGGTCAAAACAATTTTAGTCATAAATGCAACTCCAAGAGAGAAATGATAATCTTTACTGAGTATTTCCTTATTAAATTTTCAGTCCTTTGCAAAATTTCAATTGAGTTAATTTTGTTAAACCTTCTGTAAGCATACAATTTGTAATGTTTGAAAAGAATACTGATTTTTAATAAATTGATATACTTTATTGTTATTGTCTTGTTACTGTAAGTTACTATCTATTTATGTATCATGAAATTCAGCACACACATGAAGATCATTGCTCCAATTATGAATGAGCACACACATGTGAGTCGTAGTTGCTATCACAGTATCAACACACAGGTAGACATTGATGCAGTAGCCAGCACATTACTCTGCAGCTAGATAGAACTGGATGGGTGATTGACAGAAATATGTCACAAAGGTACGGTGAACTCTGCATTCCACAAAACTCTGGAACATTCTCTTTACACTTTAGAAGCTGAGAAGGTTCACAAAGGAAGGGAGAGACACCATTTTCCATTCAATTTTCCATTCAGTTTGGCAGTTGTGTTGCCTGAAGACAGTGCCAGGTTATTTTGCACCCTAGGCCAAGCTTGTTAGTACACCAACCCACTGCTTGGCAGCTAAGCCATGTGGCTGGGTTTCCCTCTCCACTTATGGTCTGTGCTGTAGGCGAATGCCTAATTCACCTTAATGATGGCCACAGAAAATTGTTCTGTAGGCCTTTGCAGCTGGTTATTAATGTATGTATTTATTAATGATGCACTTATTGTTATTACTTTATTTAGTTCAACATCCTTTGAAGCTTATTCAACAACAGGGTAAGGGTGCAAATATCTTAATCTGACTTGAGTTTCCATCCATCCATCCATTGTCCACCACTTATCTGAAGTCAGGTCGTGGGGGCAGCAGCCTAAGCAGGGAAGCCCAGACCTCCCTCCTCCCAGCCACCTCCTCCAGCTCCTCTGGGGGGACCCCAAGGCGTTCCCAGGCCAGCCGGGAGATATAATACATCCAGCGTGTCCTGGGTCTGCCCTGTGGCCTTCTCCCAGTGGGACATGCCCGGAACACCACCCCTAGGGAGGCGTCCAGGGGGCATCCTGAACAGATGCCCAAACCACCTCCACTGACTCTTCTCAATGCGAAGAAGCAGCGATTCTACTCCGAGTCTCTCCCGGATAACTGAACTCCTCACCCTATCTCTAAGGGAAAGTCCAGCCACCCTGTGGAGAAAACTCATTTCGGCTGCTTGTATCCGCGATCTTGCTCTTTTGGTCACTACCCAAAGCTCGTGGCCATAGGTGAGGGTAGGAACGTAGATCGACTGGTAAATCGACAGCCTCGTCTTTTGGCTCAGCTCTCTCGTCACCACGACGGACTGTTGCAGAGCCCGTATTATTGCAGATGCCGCCCAATACGTCTGTCAACCTCCTGCTCCATTCTTCCCTCACTCGTGAACAAGACCCCGAGATACTTGAACTCCTCCACTTGAGGCAGTAATGTGTTCCCAACCTGGAGAGAGCATTCCACCCTTTTCCAGCAGAGAACCATGGCCTCAGATTTAGAAAAAAAAAACTGTCTCCAGTTTATTTTTAATATTTAAATGATTCTTTTACTCTATAAATTAAGAACTGATTATAAGTTTCTGTGAAAACTGAGTTGAGCATTGACTTACTCTCAGCCCCAAGTCCGGGAGGGACCACAGAAGCGACTTTGGTCCACAATGCTTAAAAAGTTTGGGTGTCTACTACATGAGAAGGTGTTTGAAAAGCATTATTTATACTTAAAAGGCAATATGGCTATGACTAATAGTTGTCTTTTATATGTAACCTCACAGGTTAAGTGCTGTTTAACTAGTGTATATTTTATAATGAAACGTCAAGGGCTAAGCAGATTTCTTTTTGTGTGTTCACATGCAGTCTCAGAAGCTCAGCACTACTCCTTAGCATACATTTCAGAATAAAACCTTAGAGGCTAGGCAGCTTAACTTAACATGTGCTACATTTAATTCAAAGCCTAAGTATGAAAAGAATATTCACCAGTCATGAATATTCAGACCATGAGCCTCAGAGGCTGAGTTTCGAGTGTGAGACCACATGGAAAAAGGATTACAGCATGCATTTTCAGCATTAATAATGTTGATAGCAGAGTCAAAAATCAGACATAGTTTATGGTAATTAATAATTTATTAACTAGTAAACTCAAAATTATATATAATAATTGAAGCATTATCTATATATATAAAAAATGGAATGGGTGGGTCGTCGGGTGGGCCTTTTTTTTCATTCCGTCGTTTTTTCGACGTTTTGAAAATGTAGAATGATTATTTGATTTTTTTTGTTTTTATTTGATCGTGTCTATGTAGCCGCCGTCGTAATAAAGTATCGCTAAAATCGTCATTTATCATAATTTATTTTTGACGTATAACGTCGCCGTCGTCGAGGTCAGTGATACCAGTGCAAAAAATCTGCTTACGGTTGAAAGACACGCCCTACTCACTGGACAGTTAAAAACACCAATCAAACTAACGATGACATCAAGTATTACCCAATCAAAAGTAGGAAAGGAGGCATCTTCATAAAATGCGTGTGGAATGATTTGCATGAGACGCTGCTTTAAAAAAAAAATTATAAAAAAAATACGGGATAAATCCCGTCCAGTATTGATTCAAAACGGGATGCACAATTTCATTCTCAAACGCGGCACGATTCCGTATTTTAAAGGACGGGTGGCAACCCTACAGTGCCAGGTAACCACCCATACAATCACATTGTGATTCAGACTAGGAATGCAATGAATGTAATTACCTCGATCTACATACAAGGCGAAAGTCTTGCAACATTCAAAGATGATGGTTTGGGATAATTAGTACTTATTAAGTACAACATTGAACATAAAAGAGCTTATGAAGCCTTGAACCGAAAAAAGCAAGATCTCAGAGATCGTAAAAAAAAAAAGGAGGTAATGTCGTTTTACTCGCTGTAGATTTTACTCAAACATTACCAGTTATTCCACGAGGGAGACCAGCAGATGAACTCAACGCGTGTTTAAAATCCATGCTTCTCCCACGCTCGGTTATATGTCGCGTGTTCTCGGGTAGGTACACCAAAAAATGTATACATTTAAGCATGTAATGGGCAAAGAAAAAATGAGGTATACCCGAAGGCACTGCAGTAGTACTTAATGTAACTTTACTTCTTAAATGTTAATGTTTTACTGTTTAATAATTTATACGCTTCTTATATGTTGTTCAGATTCTTTTATCAAAATACCACTGACAGCGCAATTCACGATAACATGGAGTGAATACACCATACGCATCTGCCCACGGCCGCCCTGCTGTGCGCAGATAGGACTTGATTGTACAATAAAATAAAATAAAGATAAAAAGACTAAAACAATCATCACCCATAAAGCGGATAGTAGACGTGACGTACTATATGTGTACCACATTTCAAGTGTATAGGTGCAACGGTTTGCGAGCTACAGGTCATTTAAAATCCTGGACAGACACACAAATTGCCATGGTAGCAAATTACAGAAGAAGATTTTACTGTTTAATAATTTACGAGCTGTATATACCCGGCGTTGCCCGGGGCACAAGTAACCTAATCGGTCAAACACTTACATATATACCAAAGTAAACCTAATCGGTCAAACAGTTACATATATAAAAAAACCGAACCTAATCGGACAAACAGCTTCATATATACAGAAGCGAACCTAATCGGACAAACAGCTAATCTATATACATAAGCAAACCTAATTGGTCAAACAGTTACATAAATACAAAAGCAAACCTAATCGATCAAACAGCTTCATATATACAGAAGCGAACCTAATTGGTCAAACAGTTATGCATGTGCAGAATGATTTTACAAACATTATGCGTGTTAACAATCATGAAAAAGAAAAGATTGAGGAACTGTTCTTCTATATGTGATGAAGCCACTAATAAGACAGATTTTTCAGGACCCAGCTGTTTCATAACTAAACTACTGCCACCCCAAAGTAATGCCTAATAGTGGTTTTTCGGGTAGCTGTGGAATAAAAACGGTGTTTTTTAGTCAGTAAGAATCTGACACTACCCTTCAGTACGGGCTGAAGGGTGCCTATGTAAGGTTTTACATCCTTCCCGTATGGAAAAAAAAACATACTAAACTTTTTTTTCATCATTACAGATAATCTCAGTCAAATGGAAGTACGCATTCTCAATTTATTTTTATGTAATTTTTACTTTTTCACAAAGCCATCCCATTCCAATTTGTATGAATAAACTTTTGCTACAGAGTTAGCAAAAGTTTATTCATGCACATATTTTAATACGGATAATCTATCTCTAATCAAGGTTCTCATTTTCATTCTAATTTAAAATAATAATAGATACTCATTTTTTTCTTCTGTTTTAGAAAAACCAATCTATGCCACCTACGTCTTCGTCAAGTCAGCTTCATCCAGCTTCATCACATATACAAGAAGAGTTCCTCAATCTTTTCTTTTTAATGATTGTTAACACGCATAATCTTTGTAAAATCATTCTGCACATGCATAACTGTTTGACCAATTAGGTTCGCTTCTGTATATATGAAGCTGTTTGATCGATTAGGTTTGCTTTTGTATTTATGTAACTGTTTGACCAATTAGGTTTGCTTATGTATATAGATTAGCTGTTTGTCCGATTAGGTTCGCTTCTGTATATATGAAGCTGTTTATCCGATTAGGTTCGCTTTTTTTATATATGTAACTGTTTGACCGATTAGGTTTACTTTGGTATATATGTAAGTGTTTGACCGATTAGGTTACTTGTGCCCCGGGCAACGCCGGGTATATACAGCTCGTAAATAAATAAAAACAGTAAAGGGTGGATAGTAGTTAAGAACAAAGACATGTTCTCTGGGAGATTGCCCTGAAATCTTCAAAATTACACTTGAGTTCCAGCCTTCGTATATTCTTTTGTGCAGCCTGAGGATCAGTTTTGGAGCAACAACTACAAATTGAAAACTGTGATACAATTAACGTAAATTTTTGCAGATCAATAGTTATCAGATAGAATGGGTCATGACTCTGACTTCTGTAAATGTGCTTCCAATGTAAAAAAAACTTCACTTTGAAGTCAGAAAACATTTAAACAGGCGTGCTGTGTAGCTAAATAGTCCTTTACAACACCTATTAATGAAAAAGAGAATAATCTAGTATGCTGTACAATGAAAATCGCAAAAATACTGTGAAATGCCTTGGAGAAGAACAAAAGTGTATCATTAATAAGTGTGGGTCTCCTTACACTAATCCTGATCAGATACCGGCGCCCCTCAGAACTTCAAGTCTGTTTTGTTTGTGACCACCGGATAGCACTGTGAAAGCCAAAATGCAAAAACCACTAAAAAAGTTTTGTGTTCTATGATAATAATGTTTATTTTACTACAGTTTCTTATTAAAAAATAACAAAGTTGGCTGCTGCCAAGATTCAGAATTTGACTCTTGATTTTAATTTTTCTAAACATTTTGTGGGGCTCTAATTACATATTATTTTAGTCTTTTTAAAGTCCCAGGAATATAATGGTCACTTTTATTTTGTGTTCTAATGTGTTTTTACATGTGTTGAGCATGTGCCTTCTTTTTTTTTTAATGGCTGTTGGAATATTGGGACTTTTTGTTGGTAGTTGCCATGTCATTTTTTTTGGGCAAGATCAACCAGAAGAGTGCAGAGTATGACATCAGCAGGTTGAAGGTATAAAGCTGCTGTGCTAACATGAAAAATACAGAATGAAATAATAAGGAGAATCAGGAGAAGAGGCATAGTCAGCAGAGGTGGATCTAACTAGGAAACTAATGAAGCTTAAGCTTCAGCGCCCCTGATCCCAAAAGGTCCCCAGAAGTGGTTTTAGGCCACATTGTTTCAAAATGTTGGGTGTCTACTGTATGAGAATCGGTTCTTAAAAATAATAATGCTAATAATATAGTGTAATTCAGTACAGCAATTTTAATCAAAATCTGAGATGTAGTAGTGAATTGTTAAAATAACTTGTGGTGCTCTCACATGGAAAACCCCCATTGAAGGAGACAAAAGTAGTTACCCTGACCTTGTTGCTGGTTACGAAGGGGCCTTCATAACTGTTCAAGCTTCAGGGTTCCAAAAATGTAGGTCCACCACTGATAGTCAGGAGGTAGGCAGAGATTGCAGCCAAGAATCCAAAAAACGCAGCAACAAAAATGAGAGAAGTGAATCAAATAGGAGAGCCAACAAATTTGTCTCCAAAGTACAAAGAAAACTTATGATAAAGATTGTTATCTCAGGTAAAGACTTGACTTTAAGGATGACCTTTTATCCCATGGAATGCAAGGTGCTATTTTCTTTATAATTTCAGTCAACAAAACTTCAGAGTTTCCTGTCAAATGTGTCCTGCTCCCAAAAATATTGTAATAAAAAGATTCAATTGGGAAATCAAAGCATACTTTTCATAAAACCTGCTAACGCACAAGACCAGATGGTACTACCACAAAAATAAAAATGCTTTCTTAACTAAATTCAATGATGTAGCCAATATTGTTAACCTTGCCCTGAGGTGAGTCTGAATTTAATGTTAAGATTAAATATTAAAGTGATAATTATGTGATTTTATTCACTGAGCCAAAGAAGAAGCAGTTTTAAGATAAGTTCTAATCATGTTGAATAGATGTTTAAAGTGAATCACTGAATCTGGAGTGATGGCCCAGTTCAAATACCATAAACAAATGCAAAGCATTTTTCAAAAATCAAATACTAAGAGCAGATTAATATATGGTTAGAGTATGAATATGAGTAGGAAAAATAATGTTTCAAGATTGATGGTGGCTTGTTTGTTGTATTTGTTTAAGCCCACTGCTCATTTGTGAAGCACAGGACATTATTTGTAGTTCTCTAGCTCTGTCTGTTCTGAGCTGCCATTTTCAGCTGCCTCTTCCTGAGCCTTGTTAGTTCCAAGCCACCACCCACGTCCCTCCACTTTGTGCTTCAGGATCTCCCCTGCTTCATCTTTCCTTGTGGATTCAAGGATAAGACTTTGCCAGTGACATTGTCTGCAGGTTTCCTCAGATTGTGCCCTAGCCATGCCCTCCATCTCCTCAGGATCTCTTCATCTATGGGATGCTGATGTATCTACTGCCATAAGTCAGCATTGCTGATAGTTTTTTGGCCAGTGGATATGAAATATTCTGCACAGACCCTGGTTTATGAACTTCTGGATCTTCTTCATGGTAGGCTTTTTAGTTTTCAGTTGTTTCTACTCTGCAAAACATCACTGACTTAACATTTGTGTTGTACACAGCCTTATCTTTGATGTGAGACTTTTTTGAAGATCCAGATGTTTCTGAGCTGGAGAAATGCTTCTTTGGATTTGTTGATTTTACTTTTTGTTGTCAATATTTCTTCTCCCCCTTTCGTCTATTATGCAGCCAAGATAAGGGAAGGACTCAACCTCTTCTAGGGCTTCTTCATTCATAATGGATCTTCATTTACTGCAGGGATTGACTTTCAGAATTATTGACTTGCATCCATTAATGCTGAGTCTCAGTTAGGGTGAGACTTTAAGCAGGTTTGATGATTTCTCCTGTATCTCTTGGTGGCTTTGTGAGAGAAGGGCGATATCACAGTCTGTATATTGGGTCTTTTGGGTCCACTGGATTTCATTTCTCTTTTCGTTGGTAGCAGACTTCATAATCCAGTCAATGGTTAGGAAGAATAAAAAAGGATTGAGTGGGTATTCTTGTCTTCCTGTCTTTACTTGGAAATGTTCTGTCAAGTACCCCTCATTTATTATGCTGCACATCATTGCATCATAGGAGTTTTTAATATGTTTACAAGCTTTTGGGGGACTCTGTAGTGTCATAATATCTCCCACAGTGTTTCTTTATTTAGACTGTTGAACGAACACTCATAGTCCACGAAATTAAAGTACAGGAGTGAGTTCCATTTGAGTTCCATTTGGATTACTGTTCTACTATATTGTGGAGAGTTACAATATGGTTGGTGGAGGAGTGGACATGCCTAAATCCCATTGGCTGGTTTCAGAGGTTCTGGTCAATGGTGACTTTGCTGGCAGAAGAAATAGGCACACAAGAGCAAAATGGTTTGTTGGCCTTAATATTTCAAGAAGGCCATGAAAGTAAATAATTATGTGGAGTAAAAGGGTGTCATTCCATAGTAAAGATAGAAGAGGAGATGGGTGTTGAGGGACCCTCAGGATTTTGAAAAATTGTAGCCTACTCATCTTTACTACTCTTATGAATTTGGGTAGCCCATTAATACCTTGCTTAATGGAGTATTTCTTTATTTTTAGTGACTAGTCCCGAAGTAATCCATAGAGGCTGTGCTACCCCAACATCCACAGTAGATGGCTTTATGATGGGGAATGTCACCTGCTGTGACATCAGATTATGCAATGACGCAAGCAGTGTCTTGCTGAACATCATCATTTTCTTGTTGCCATTGCTTGTTTTGAAAACCTTTACCTAATATATCTGCAAATTTCACACAATTGTATTCATTTGTTGATGCAAGTGTTTTTCACTTTTTTATATATATTTTAACATAGGATTTAGAATCTATTAATATAAATACTGTATATTTCTGTACTGGTAGAAACAGAGACCTGAATTCACACAAGCCATCATGATAGTACATATGCAATAGGAAAAGTGAATTTAACAGGATACTAAAAGCATACTTACTAGAGTGGTAATTTTAAACTTCCTGTAAAAACAATTGTGCAATTGCAACTCAGACATGTTAACTAATAAAGAAAAATACAGGATGAAGAGAGATGGCAACAGTTCTGATTTGTTAAAGGATATTGAATATAGAATAAGCAAGGACATCAAAATATGTTATAAAATAAATGCACATTATATTACAAAAGAAACCAATAGGTTGTTGTGGACATGGTATGGGACTTTGTGATCAGGCTGGACTTTCCTGGGCCTCAGTGCTTTGAAATGAATAGATTAGATGAAACTTTTTTTAAAGGTTCTCTACATGTTGCAGAGAATTTCTTGTCAGTCAGGAATATGTAGCATTTTAAGCTTAATGGACAAAAAATAATTAGCCACCATTGGTTAAATCTTCTCTAATATTAAAGAACTTCTCTGTGAGACCAAAGAATAGCCATGATTCCATCTGGCATGGATCGCTGCAGTTTTTGGATGTAGGCAGCATAACTTTTCATTCACTGTTCTAGCACCAAGACCTGGGGCCTCATGTATAACGCCGTGCGTAGAACTCACACTATAACATGGCGTAAGCACAAAAGCGGGATTGTGCGTACGCACAGAAAAATCCAGATGCAGGAATCTGTGCGCACGCATACTTTCACGTTCTTCCACTACATAAATCCCGATTTGCGTGAAAAGTAACGCACGTGCACGCGCCTTCTGTCCCGCCCCAACTCCTCCCAGAATTACGCCTCTTTGAATATGCAAATCAATATAAATAGCCTTCTGTGAAAAGACAATGGGAAAAGCACAGGGGAAAATATAAGAATTTCAGCGAATACCAAGTGGAGGCAAAGGAAAAACGTACTATTTGTTGGTTTAAACAGTGGTATAATCAACAAAAGAAAGTTGATCGACTGACAGTGTCGGAAAAACTCAAAAGATCAAATTCACAAAGTCGCACAGTGCCCGAAATAAAAAAGAAATCACATATCAAAGTCGCCGTGAAAAGGCAAGTCGTAGCCCACCGTTTGAGTGTCATATGAAAGCTTATTAGGGTACAAACAAAAAACATAGGCACCCAGTGGGAAAAAAGCACGAAATGTCAACTTTAATCTCGAAATTTCCACTTTAATTACGTAGTTTATTTTGCCATTAAAGTAGAACATCATAAACTTCATCTTAAAATCATTTATTTTACTAGTTTCTCAAGTAGCATGTTAAATGCTTTGTTCTGTGTTTGATCTTCTATGTGCTCTATGTGTGAATCACTACGTGCTTCCGTTCTTTCTCTTTCTCTGACAGGACACAGAATCCATTACATTCGAGATATTACAGCTCTCTGAATAATTAAAATACTGAGATGTATACGTGATATCATTTTCATGATGATAGGAATGAAAGCATGTTATTAAACATGGGAACACGGTGGCGCAGTGATTGTTCATATCTCACGCAAGAGGCTTGCTGTACCATGTGCGACCTTCGATGAAATAATTTATTACAGAAGTACTGTCTCTTTCAAACGTACTAACCTCCAATTCCTGTCCATACTTTTCTTTCTCCAATCGCCACACAATCAGCTCTGTAATAGACGTTAAGCCATTTGTAAGCTTAGAACGCCGATTCTTCAAAACTTTTAAGGAACATTGAAATATCTTCATAGTACATGTTTAATTATTTTATTCGTCTATCCTTCCAGTGTCGCGTCAGCACCAGCAAGAATACAGCGCAAGGCAGGAGCTATCCTTGAACTAGCTATATGCTGCGGTACCGTGTCCTCACATGTTTAATTATTAACAATACAGATTATTTAAATGAAGTTAAAGTTTTATCTGTATACTATAAGCAACATATTTTGCTGCATTTCATCTTAAAAATGATATTGTCATCATACGCGCTTTATAAAGTAGCGCAGGTTGTGCAATATTATAACTGTAGTGTAAGTTTACAGTGAGGTGATTGTACTTATAAGTACAAACAGTTCTACAAGGAGCACTTGATGGTCTGATTGAGTGCATTTATAGTTCTTAGGATGAAACTGTTTCTGAAACGCGAGGTCCGTACAGGAAAGGCTTTGACGCTTTTTGCCGTGGTTGAGGTAGTGTGTAGCCTACTTGAAACTGTATACCGATAATTCTCTTTCCGATCACCTGCTGCTGTGATTCACACTCAGATACAGTGATATAAATACTCCGAGTGGTGCAGTGAGAGTAATATGGAAAAAGATGATCCGCAGTGGCAACCCTTAACGGGAACAGCAAAAAGAAGAACAAGATGCAGTGAGCGTAACAACGCTAAAGCAGTTATGGTATTTGGAATACTATGGCTAGTCCCTGGCCCATTATATTGCTACAGGTTAATTACAATCAGATGCATTACACTAATAAACAATATGCAGTTAATTTCAGTGTATTTATAAAGCCGCGTCAGGAATGTGGAGCTAAGAAAGAAAGGATGAGCACACAGGAACAGTAGTTTGACCATTCTGTGGACCATTATATTGTTACAGGTTAATTACAATCAGATGCATTAAATTTATGAACGATATGCGGTTAATTTCAGTGTATTTGATAAAGCCGCCGCCGTGGATGTGGATCTAAGAAAGGGTGATCACACAGGAACAGTAGCACTGCTTTGACGCTGGGTGCCGCCAGTCTGCAAAACCGAGCGGAGAAATTGCGTACGCCAAGGTATGAGTTACCGTGGAAATGTGCGTGGCTTTACGCCAAGTTTAGGTTTTATACATCGCGATTTGAGCGTGGAAAGGTTCGTACGCAACATTTCTGTGCGTACGCACCGTTTATACATGAGGCCCCTGCAGTTCAGCCAAATTGGTGGGATGGCTCTGCCAGCATTTGACTTGTTGCTCCAAATAGTCTCACAGAATTTCTATGGAATTTAAATCTGGGTAATTTTGTAAGCCAGTCATGATACAAGAAGGCTTCAGAATGTCAATTTAACACAGTTCCAGTCCTATGCACATGACAATCATTGTCTTGGAAAACTGGGGTAACCATTTTGTGTTCACTCTGCAGATAAGCAAAAAAGGTAACACAATTGTTCCAGCTCTGCCTTTAGATAAGCAGAGGGTTTGTAAGTAATCAACAAAAGTTGAGACACCTGTACAAATTGGTTGCTGTCACTATAGGTGAAGAATGTCTTTTGACTGCAGTTCTGGTACTGATTAGTGGCTGATGCAAAGTATGCCACTGCTTGAAGACCCGTTGGACAGTACGCTGAAACACAATAACAAAGTCGTCAACTTCTCATACAATATGCCCTTTGCCAAACACAATAACCCCTCTTTTGCTTGTCATTCATGTCTGTTATACAACCCATTTTTCATGGAAAGAACCAAACGCATCACTCTAGAAACACCTTAGCACACAACACAACTGTTTGTAGGATGGTATTCATACTGGGGTGACCTCTGTTGATGTTTGAAGTATGTATTACCTCTTACACAGGTGGTGACTAATTTCTTTGTCTGTTGAACTTTATATATAGATAAAAGGTGTATACTGTATATTATATTATATATATTTCCCATTGGGATTAATAAAGTATCTATCTATCTATCTATCTATCTATCTATCTATCTATCTATCTATCTATCTATCTATCTATCTATCTATCTATCTATCTATCTATCTATCTATCTATCTATACATACAGTATTTAGGTCAAACACTATGTTAAAATATGAAGTATATACCAGTGTGTTTCTGGTATATAGTGCGGTCAAAGATAATGCACTGTGGCAACCACTAACGGCAGCAGCCGGAAGAAGAAGAAGAAAAGGAAGAAGAAGAAGAAGAAGAAGAAAGTGGTAATAAAGAGCTAACACCAAGTTAGAAACAAGTTTCTCATCTCCCCTCTGGAAGACAACTTGGCAGAATAATACTGACAACATAACAATCAGCTTTCCAAAATGTACCTCAAGTTCATGATGAACTGTTGAATAAATAAATCAAATTAAATTCATCAAAACTAGAAATGATACAATTACAAAAGTCTGTGACATCATAAACCTGGATTATAAAGTGAAATACCAGAGATAACAATTAATTACTAAATCATGGACACTTCTGCTTGACTGTTGCACATTCCTTACCTATTCATATACAGTCATGTGAAAAAGCACGTGCACTCCATAAAAAGTTTTTTTTTTCATTTTAATAAATGTAAACATATCAAGATTTGGTCTTCATTTAAACAGAGTTTAAATAAGCTTAAATTCTAATTTCACATTTAGAAAAAGTAAGATTAAAGGTGATGTAATTGAAAAAAAGAAAATTTACAATAATTTATTCAATGACAAATGAACAGATAAGCCATTTCAATCAGTAAGTCCCCTCTTGGTTGTACTAGCTGGTATTGCCCTCTCAAGTTGGCATATCCTAGAACTGTCCAGCACTCTTTGACCTTGACAGGGAGAAAGTTCTTTCCACTCTCTCCACGCAGAATTCTTTCCGCTGTGTGATGTCTGAGGAAGGTCTTGTGTGCACAGCTTGTTTCAAATCCCTCCACAGCATCTCAATGGGGTCCAGATCAGGGCTTTGACTGGGCCATTCCAGAACCTTTCATTACTTTCTTTTCAGACATTCCCTGATAAATTAATTGGTATGTTTAGAGTCATTTTATATTGCAAGGTCCATTTTCATTTGAGCTTCAGTTTTCTGACAGATGGTTTCAGATTACTGTATTCTCAATTTCATTCTAGTACATTGAACAATTCAAAGTGGATTCTGTGATGGTGAGCTACCAAGGCCCTGTTACAGTAAAGTAGCCCCAAGCCATAATATTTCCATCACCAGGCTTTACAGTTAGTATCAGGTTCATCTAGTCAAATGCTGTCTTTGGTTTCTCCCAAATATGTCTTCTGGAACTGTGGCTAAATAACTATCTTTGCTTCATTTGTACAGAGCACATTACTCAAGAAATCCTTGACTTTGTCTCAGGGTTCAAAGGCAAAGTTTAGGTTTGCCCTGATGTTCTTTATTGACAGCAAAGGTTTCATCCTAGCATACCCCTCATGTATATCTAATTTGTGCAGCCCCTTTCTACTGGTACACTCAGGTAGTTTGACATCAACAGTGGTAGGACTGACCTGTAGATCCTGTGAAGAAATTCTGGGGTTCCTAGAGACTGAGTTCAGCATTTTGCATTCTGCTCTTACGGTGAACTTCCTGGGACCTGGACAAGTTGGCAGTATGAAATCTTTTACACTTGTAAATCATCTTCTAGATAGTGGAATGTTTGGTGTTCAATAATATTGCTTGGAGATCTTCTTAAACTATTTCCAGTCTCACAGGCCTCTAGAGCCTTCTTTCTGAACACCTCATACAGCTCTTTCATTCTATGAATTCATTCTAGGAAAACACACACACTGAACAAAAAAGAGAAAACCAACCAAAATTAATGAGGTTTAAATACAAGGACAGGTGCTGACAAGATTGTTTCTATTGATGTTATAAGGATTTGGTGATCTGATGCACCTGATTCTAATTTTAGGTATTTTATGTTATCAAAACATCCCTGGCCGGCACGGTGGTGCAGTGGTAGTGCTGCTGCCTCGCAGTTAGGAGACCTGGGTTCACTTCCCAGGTCCTCCCTGCTTGGAGTTTTGTATGTTCTCCCCATGTCTGCGTGGGTTTCCTCCGGGTACTCTGGTTTCCTCCCACAGTCCAAAGACATGCAGGTGTAGAAGAAGAATGTTCTCCTCAGCACCATGTATTTTGTGTGTTTAGTAAATTAGAATTTTTATAATAACTATTTTGTAACTTGCCAGTGAGATGCTTTGGCTTATGAACTAACAAAAATATGTTATTCCAGGGTTCAGGAGAAATAGTGTCCAGATGAATAAAATGTAAGCTGTTTCTTGTTTTTCCCTTTCTCAGAGTGAATGTTTTAGGGACAAGGTCACAAGGCTGCAGAACTGTACATGTAGTTTATGCAAAGGCGTCTCTCCTGTGCTCAGCTTCCAAAACACAGATAATGCTTAGCTCAACAGACATATTGTTTAACTTTACTGTTTTGATAAGGATGTTCTTTCTGTCTTATTAATCATGAGATGCTGAAGTATAAAAAACCCCTCCTGGCTTTTGATCAGGGTTCAATTGAGCTTTGCGGCAATAAGTTATACTCTTTTGAATCTCTACTTACTGTGACTCCGAATGAATAAATAAAGTGAATTGAGAAAATATTATTTGTCTGCTTTCCAGTGTGCCTTTTTCGTCCACAGTTTTTGGCGCCCAACGTGGGGCAGGAGACGGGCAGACGACTCCCTGGGCGGGTTCGTCCAAGTGGACCAATTTCCGCGGATCGAGGACCAGCTCCGGTAAAAGTTAGGACTGGCCTACCTTGGGCGTTTTCCTGCGTGGGGAGTCGCTGACCTCCTCCTGACCGAAACGAAAAGCAACTGGACGGGATTTTTCCAGGCAGGCAGAAGGAGTCGCGGTGAGTAGATTCGGGGGATTCCCGTTGGTTTGACTGGTGTGCTGGAAGAAATAGAAGTATACGGGGAAAAGAAAAAAGAAAATAATAATAAAAGAGAATAAAAAATAAAAGCATGCTGAAAGAATAGAGAATCATACCGTATCGACCTAGAAGGGTTTTAGGGATTCATAGAGAGTGACGGCACAGTGTGAATGCTAGTAAGTCATCCCTTAAGAATTCGAGTAGAAAGGACTGAGTGGCACGTTCCTATATTAAGAGGAATAGGGGTGAAAGGGGCAGTTAGAGTACGTGTGAAATTTGGAAGAGGGGAGGTTGATTTCCACTTGTCGACTGGTTGATTCCGGGGACGACAAGTGGGACGAGAAATAATCGGGGATTGAGTTGCTCTCTGTTGAAGGCCTGCCGCTTACTATGGGAAATTGTAATGGCACGCCAGTCAAACAGGTCCCCCAGGGTCCTCAAAACCTAATGTTAGAAGGATTATTTTCAGAGAATCACCAGGCTCCTAGTACACCGTCGGGATTGAAAGGCGGGTCCCCTAAACAGTTAATAGAGAAGCAGACTGGGTTGGATTTTAAAAGGCATGTAAGAAGTGGAATAAGTAGAGGCGTAACAACCTGCTGGCTGCTGAAGTCAAAACACAAAAAAGACAAGGAAGAATTATTGCTAGCGTTGCAGAAAGTGAAGATAGAGACAGTGCCCAAGCCTGAAAGTAAAAGAAAGCAGACCGAAAAGAAAGACCCCCTATACCCCGTAATCTGTCCACCCCCTCCTTATCAAAACTCCCCCGCTTCCACCTCCTGCACCCTCTTCTCCAACAACACCCCTGTTAACAGACGAACCGTCTGGAGCAGGTTTTTACGATCAACAATATTATTATGACCCGTCCTCACATTTTGACCCTGAGGAAGATAATTCAGATCATTCACAAGGTGCTACTGGATTGTAATGGCAGAAATTAAAAGAGTCTCCCAGCGCACGAGCAGTCGGTGGACTGCAATTTGTAGAGCTGTTACAGCAGCTGGATAACATGTATAAAACAAATGCTGCAGAGTGGACACAGGTGCTCCGTCGACAGCTGAGCGCCACATGGGCAACTGTAAATCACGGTGTTCATAACGGTGTCCCTTGGTGTTGGAATGAAGGTCCTTTCCTCGCCCAGTGAGAGCCTTTGAAAGGAGCCCTGGCAGAAAAATATAAAAAGGGCACAAACTGGTCACTAATTTCAGCCGGCTCACCGATTGCAAGATCTGATGGCTAATCACTCTGGGCTAGACAATACAAACGATAGAACTCGTGCTGCAGTGCCTCCTTTCATCTCGGGACTGAGAAGTGACATTCAAAGCAAAGTCTGCACGTCCTGCAAAAAGGCTGGAAGACTGCAACGTTCGAGGAAGACAAGCGTCATGCAGAGCATGCTGACAGACAGACTAAATTAAAAGAGTCAGACACACAGACCAAACTTTTGGCTGCACAAATAAATTACTATACTGGAAGAACTGACCTGGCTAGGGGGAGAGGACGTGGAAAATTATTTGGAGGTCGAGGGCGAGGGCACAGAAAAGGACGTGGGTTCCATTTATCAAACCCTAATAATCCTTTTGCTCAGATGCCTAACCCTTCGGAGCAGATGCCAGCGTCATATGCCTGTTACGGCTGCGGTGAACTTGGACATTTCAGACGCAATTGCCCACACAAGCGCCTCCGTCACCCCCTCTCCCTGAGCCTAATGACATTCCTTGGTCCTAAGAAATATCAGGGACCCCAGCCACTTTTTCCAGTTTCCTTTGCTTACTCGTCATGCTGAAACTGATCTTTTATTGACTTTAATGGCAAAGAAACTGCCTTTGAAATGGACACAGGAGCCATGCGCTGAAGGAGGTTCCTGTGCAATTACAGCTCAGCATTAACAGTTTCATTATTGACTCGTTGCTTTCTGTTAAATCATTTGTGTCCTGTGAAACTGCTGGGATGGGATCTTATGACTTAAATTGTCAGTCTCAATTTTCTTTAACTGAACAAGGATTTTTGCTGCTCCATTCCTAAGCTCCTGTGCCACACTTCACACCCCAAGCCCTCTTTTACAGCCTGGACCCTGAACATCTCCCCGCACACCTTCCTCTTGAAAGCCCTTCATTCTTTCCCCTCATGCCTATTTTCCTCACTTACAAGTCCCGTACACCCTGCCTTGTACTGCCCAGTATTTCCCTGCTGAAGTGGACACACCTTGGTTAGAATCTTTTCTTTCCTCCAGCACATGCCCTGAAACTTTGCACATTCCATGTATTTTTGTTGTCTACTAAAGCAGTTGCTTCAGTGCACCTCACATATTCACAAAGCGTTTTCTATTTAGGAGATTTGGTTCCCCATGTTTCCTTAGCACTGTGGTCCCAAGGGAAAATTGATTATGGAAGGATAGCACACTGAGCCACTGGTGATTTTCTCAAAATCTTCCTTCCGCCCGTACCATGTCCAGGATCCTCTGTCTCCAGAGGCAGAGGCTGGCATCGCCGCCGTACATTCTGATCTCGTGAGGCGAGGAGCGATTATTCCAATTACATACTTTCCAGTCAACTCCCCCATTTTTTCCTGTAAAAAAAGGCTGACGGGTCCTGTCGTTTTGTTCCAGACTTATGACGAGTTAACTCTGCAGTTTTTCCTAGAACACCTATTGTTCCTAATCCTTCCACTATTCTTTCCACGATACCCCCGTCCGCCCGGTACTTCTCTGTTATTGACCTTGCTAACGCTTTCTTTTCCATTCCCGTGCACCCTGATTCTCAATCCTGGTTTGCTTTTACCTTTCAAAACCGCCGATGGACCTGGACCGTCATGCCTCAGGGATATACTGAAGCCCCTTGTGTTTATGGTTTTGGCTGGAAAAAGATAATAAATTGATACAGTATGTAGATAAGAAAAAAGAAAAGAAAAATAAATAAACAACAAGTGCACATGACACTCAGAAAATTGCTATTCTTTTTAGGTGAAAATGGCCATAAAAAAGTGTCGGAAAAAAAAAAAAAAAACTGCAGTTACTTCAAGCTATCGTTAAATATTTAGGTCATGACATTTCTTGCGATACAAGAGCTCTCTCTAGCGGCCGTTTAACCATCATTCAAAACCTTCCAAGACCGGTCACAAAACAACAGGTTAAGTCAGCATATTTCTCTGTGGCTGCATAGCTTTGCATGGGAATGTTTTCTTGTTGTGGAGTTGTGCTGTGTGTTTCCCGAGATGGATTATCTTTGTTTACAGTTGGCACTTGGGTCGCCACGGAAATTAGTGTTTCCTTGTTGTCGCTGACCCAGTTCCACCTCGGACTTTTCCATGATCTGGAGGCTAGCATGTATGGCACCACGGTAAGATGAATTCCTTATTTACAAGTAGTACCAGCTTGCGGCCTGAGAAGTTGTTTGCTTGTAAGTTTTTCAGGAGGAGCACAGCCTTTACAAAATCTAGCTAACACTGCCATCTGGCTGCATGCAGTGGTATAGCAGGCTGACAAGGCTCTATGTGATTAAAAATAATAAATAAAATTAAAAAATGCATTACTCTCACTGACCATATTCTCGTCCATTTACTGTGTTCGTGGACGAAAAAGGGGGGATTAATGAATGCAGTTTTAACGCAACCACATACAGACAAACAAAGTGCTCATGGGCCCCCTAACAGTAAAGGTACCTCACGCCGTTCATTCTATTTTAGTACAAGCTAAAACCTCACATCTCACAACTGCAAGAGCAATACACTATCAAAATGTACTCTATACTTTGTCCAATGTCACTGTTGAAAGATGCTCTACCTTAAATCCAGCCACTCTTCTTCCAACTGAAGAAGATGGAGAGCCACATGACTGTCATGATGAAATAGCTAAAGTTGTAAAGCCTAGACCAGACCTACACGAAACACCGTTAGATAATGGAGAATTAATTTTTGTGGACAGATGTTCTTTGCGATTGGAAAATGGAACACCCTCGACCAGCTATGCAGTAGTGAAAGGTGGCCACCTGCTGGAAGCAAACCGAATTTCATCAAATTTAAGCGTGCAGGCAGCTGAATTGATAGCTATCACCCGAGCATGTCAGTTGTCCGAAGGGAAAATTATAACAATTTATACGGATTCCAAATATGCTTTTGGAGTCTGCCATGATCATGGAGCCTTATGGAAATTAAGATGATTTAAGACCAGCGCTGGCAAACCGATCCAACATCAAAAACTGATTGAATCCCTCTTAGAAGCTATAACTAAACCATCAAAGTTAGCGATCGTGAAATGTCAAGCTCACATAGGAAAACAAGATCCTGTCAGCAAAGGAAACGAATTAGCTGATCACTTTGCTAAACAGGCTGCATATAATAACACACCAATCTCTTTATTCCAACAGAGAAATAACCAGGACCTTGATAATCAACTTGTTTCTTTACAGAGTGCAGCCATGGACAGAGAAAAAAGGAAATGGTCCAAAGAATGGTCCCTCTCTGATGGAGTCTGGACCCATAGGCAAACTAACAAACCTTTCCTCCCAAAGGCTTCTTTCCAGGTATGGCAAAAAATCGCTCATGGTCTAGACCATGCTGGAAGGGACGCCATGATTCAGGATGTTGAAAAACACTGGGAAGCTGCAGGCTTTTCTACATATGCAGAGCAGTTCTGCAGATGCTGTGCATTATGTCAAAAGTCTAATGTTGGAAAGGGCACCCAGGTAAGTCCAGGTAAGTCCAGGTAAGTCCAGGTAAGTCCCGCCGTTACACCTAATCCAATGGGTCCGTTTGAACACCTCCAAATGGATTTCATTGAACTAACTCCGTCTAAAGGTTACCGTTATTGTCTAGTAATTGTTGATGTGTTCTCCTGATGGGTAGAACTTTTCCTGCTAAACACGCTGATGCTAAAACTGTAGCCAAAGCTTTAATCAAAGAAATTATTCCTAGGTGGGGCATACCACAGAAATTGCAAATTGATAACGGCACCCTAAAATCTAAATTAGCAAAAATCTGTGAGCAGACAAATTTATCCTGGCCGGACGCTTTGCCTCTGGCCTTAATGAGATTGAGGGCAAGAACACACTGGCAATTAGGACTGTCGCCGTTTGAAATTCTGACCGGACGACCCATGCCTGTGGGCATGGTTATGGGAAATGTTAACCTGCATACTGTGGACAATGATCTTCTCTCTTGTCTTACAGGTCTCCGAGCTTCTCTGAAAGAAGTCCACGAGCAGGTTAACCAGGCCTGGAGGACTAGTCTTCCATCTAAAGACACGCCGATTCCCTTAGGCACTTGGATCCTCGTCCGTGACACTCGGAGGAAACATTGGCATCAGCCGAGGTGGAGAGGACCGTTCCAAGTTCTTCTATCCACACCACATGCAGTGAAAATGGAAGGATTGCCCGCCTGGATTCACGCCTCACATTGCAAGAGATGGCACCCTTGATTGCTGTGCTACTATGCTTTCTTTTCCCTTGTCTACTGCCCTGGTCACCTTGACTTTCCCGTTAGGAATCACCACATCAGTGCAGGTTGATTTCTGCTCTATTATCAACTGTGGGACTGGTCGACAAGCCCAGTGGACCTGGTCTGACAAATACGTGTGTATGACTGTTACGAAGTATTATTGGGGGAGTAACTGTGACACCTGGCAATGGGTTTTTGCTAACACTGGAACTGAGGACTGGGGTTCTCAACCTTTTGAGGCCCAAAAATAGGGTTTGAAAAATCGATTTTCTATCATAAAAGGACATGCTTCTCATAAATGTGTTGACAACCATTGTAACCCCTTGATCATCATTTTGAAGAACTCCTCTTTACATGACTCAGGAACCTATATATTAGGGGCATATGTATCTGGAACAGACCCTTTAGGGAGATTTCTAATTAAGATTGACAATCCTATTACTAACACCTCTCATTCTCCTGCACACACACCTGTCTCCCCAACTTCTGGTTCCGGATTTGAGTCTATTTTCCCCCAAGTTACAATAAATAAAAATGTAGATTGGCTTAATTACTTATATTACAACCAACAGCGTTTCCTGAATTTTACTAAAGAGGCTGTTGAAGGGATACATGAACAGCTTGATAGAACATCCCTTATGACTTGGCAAAATCGATTAGCATTAGATATGCTCCTTGCTGAAAAGGGGGGTGTATGTGCTATGTTTGGTGATGCGTGCTGCACTTACATCCCTAATAATACGGCTCCCGATGTATCAATCACCCGTGCTTTGCCAGGTTTAACTGCCCTTTCAAATGGATTAGCTACCACTTCTGGCATTTCTAGCCCCTGGGGCTGATGGCTCAGGTCAGTTTTTATTTCACTGGCCGTTGCTTTTATCATTCTGTTACTTGTGGCCTGCTGTGTAGTCCCCCTAATTAGATATCTTGTGTCCCAGTATTTCACTGCCTCCGTGGCCAAGGCTTATATGTTACACAAAGAATGCATGCTTCCCATTTCTTCCTCCTTTCCTTCCACTCCTTCCCCTTCTCCTACTCTCTCCCTTGTTACTCCTGTGTAACCCATATTTTTGTTGGTTCAAAAAAGGGGGGAATGTAGAAGAAGAATGTTCTCCTCAGCACCATGCATTTTGTGTGTTTAGTAAATTAGAATTTTTATAATAACTATTTTGTAACTTGCCAGTGAGAGATGCTTTGGCTTATGAACTAACAAAAATATGTTATTCCAGGGTTCAGGAGAAATAGTGTCCAGATGAATAAAATGTAAGCTGTTTCTTGTTTTTCCCTTTCTCAGAGTGAATGTTTCAGGGACAAGGTCACAAGGCTGCAGAACTGTACATGTAGTTTATGCAAAGGCGTCTCTCCTGTGCTCAGCTTCCAAAACACAGATAATGCTTAGCTCAACAGACATATTGTTTAACTTTACTGTTTTGATAAGGATGTTCTTTCTGTCTTATTAATCATGAGATGCTGAAGTATAAAAAACCCCTCCTGGCTTTTGATCAGGGTTCAATTGAGCTTTGCGGCAATAAGTTATACTCTTTTGAATCTCTACTTACTGTGACTCCAAATTAATAAACAGGAGAATTTAGAAATATTATCTGTCTGCTTTTCAGTGTGCCTTTTTCGTCCACACAGGTTAGGTGCATTGGCGATCCTAATCCCTAGTGTGTGGTTGGTGTGTGTGTGTGCCCTGCGGTGGGCTGGCGCCATGCCCGGGGTTTGTTTCCTGCCTTGTGCCCTGTGTTGGCTGGGATTGGCTCCAGCAGACCCCTGTGACCCTGTAGATAGGATATAATGGGTTGGATAATGGATGGATGGAAAACATCCCTTACTTTCAACCTATGTAATTGTTTATATGATTCTTCAACATATCAAAAAGTAATAAAGGAGGCATGTTGTGTGTGTGTGCATGTGTGCGCGAGTGTGTGTGTCTACATGCTGCAAAGCACTTGCACCCTGTCTAGGGTTTGTTCCTGTCTTGTACCTGATGCTTGCTGGGATAGACTCCAGCTTCCATGAGATCTGCTCAGGATAAAGCAGGCTTGGAAAATGAATGTATGAATTATTTAAGCAAAAGAATGTAGCTTGGCCAATTTTATTTACACTTTTAGCGATGTGAAAGAGCTGAATTAGGTTAGCACGCAGCCGTCTCTACTCAGATTAAATTAGGACATGTGATTTAATAGGAAGGTGCACTTGGTTGCTTATTTCTGCACATTTCCTATTGCTGGTGACCACAGCTGCACACAGAACTTCAGATGCATTCTCCTTACAAAATCATACAGTCTGAGTAAAACATACCTTGTACAACATGACCAATTTATAGTCAACAATGTTTACAATATAACTGTTCTGTCTGAGCAGGTGACAGTAAAAAAAAATTTAATTAATGGATCAAGTGTTTAGGGTCTTTCAACATCATACACTCTCTGTGCGTCTAGACAGCTTGCTACACTGCTCATAATCATTTGTTCATTGCCTGGGTTTACTGTTGTTGTATCCGTCCAAATGGGGTGCTCAACCTCCCCCCTCTTGGGCACCCCAGGGGTATCTTTTCTATGGGTTCATAACTTTGTTGTGAGTCCTCTTCATGGAGGACACAGATTGAGTTGCTAGCCTATTATGATCCAGTTGCCGTCACCAATATGCATAAAACTGTGCACATGACAAGTTCCACGCACTTCCAATTTATAAATCCCAACGAATGTGAAATGTGAATGCATTTGCATGCACCTACAGCCCCACCCCGACTCCTCCCAGACATTTGCATATTGTAATATGCAAATCAATATAAATAATCCCTTTCCTTCTGTGTTCTGTTAAAAGACAATGGCAAAAGCATGTGGAAAAAAGAATTCAGCGAATGCCAAGTGGAGACAAAGAAAAACATATTATTTGTTGGCTTAAGCAGTGGTATAAACAACAAAAGAAAATTGATGGAGTGATACAGCATGGTGGAGACACTCGAAAGTTCAAGGTCAGACAGTGTCCGATATCTAAAAGAAGAGGTCAAATATCAAAGTCGACGTGAAAAGTTTATTCTGTTTCAGACAGTATTACAAAAGCTGACCCCCGTGAAGAGGATACAGATCCGTGAAGTGAGGGTGCTGCTGTGCAAACCTCTGGGCAACCATCTGGCTGTTTGCTGATGGACGCTGTTCTGGAGTCACAAAATGCAATAGTGGATGCTGTAAGAGTCTTGGCCAATGAACTAAGTAATATAAGGTCTGTACTATGTGATAATGACAAAAAAAATTAAATGAACTGGTTAAAAACAAATGCTGCATCTGATTACCTGTTTTTACACTTGCATTTCAAACAAAGTTGTAATGATGTCCGATTTGGTTAATCATGGGGTGGGTCAGGTTCTTCGTAGCGCATCTCTTCAGGTATGGGCAAGCCACGATTGTGTGCAGCATTATGGAGAAGCACATTAATAGAGTGGAAATGCTTTCTAGTTGCATAAGCAAATTAATTTCTCGAAGGTGCCTTTATAGTGTAGTGTTGTCACTGAGGGCCACAAAGGATTGATTCTCTGCTCTTTACATGGCTTTTTGATGTGACTCGATATGCTTAAAATGACTACTTTCCTTTTACCGCACTAGTTGGAAAAAAACACCTGCAACTGTGCGGAGTTACCATCTTTATAGAGTCTCCTACAACAAATGATGTAATACCAGGTCATTCTTTTGGTGATTCATCCCTAGCTGATGTAAATTGTCCAGTGCTGTTGCAATTGCAATGTGCGTGCACTTGACCACTCCAATTACATTTGGAAAACTGGACATTACTGTGAATTGTACTTTGGTGTTTCCCAGTTCAGCTACAGTGTAAAGAAATCTTATATGTCTGGATGACAAGCGGATAATACCATCCTATACAACTAGCATGGATCGACTCAGTGATGTTTGTGAAATACCTGATCAGCCAGCCAGTTCACATTGAAATGCTCCTGTAGCTAAAAACTCAAGAGTAGACAGAACTTGCAAAGGAGCAGGTAGAGAATAATTCCTCAAAGTCTACCTTTGTAAGGATGGCACCAGTTTAGCATACAGCTCCAAGAGGATAACTCCTGGAAATCGAAATCGACTTAGAAGCCAGTTATCATCACCTATAAATATGCGCTCTCTTCTAATTCTTCCATTTGCGATGTCTACTAACAAACGCTAAAGCAACCATGGTAGTTAGAATAATCTGGCCTTTCTGTGCTCCATTATATTGTTACAGAATGATTACAATCAAGTGAGTTAACTTTGTAAACAATATGCAATTCATTTTGGTGTATTTGATAAAGCCCGCGTCATTGATGCCAATGTAAAAAAGTAGAAAGGGACACCACACAGAAATCGTAGCACTGTTCAGATGCTGTGTGATGCCAGTTTGCAAAACCGAGCAGAAAAGTGCACACACAAGGTGTGAGGCTGATGTGAAAATGTGCGTAGCTTTACGCAAAGTTTAGTTTTTATACATCTCGAAGTGAGTGTGGAAATGGGCTAAACAACATTATTGTGTGTACGCACCGCTTATACATGAGGGCCCTAGAGATCGTAGTCAGACTGATATGGAACATGAGGACAAGTGCAGCTCCAGTAGTCATAGGTGCACTGGGAACCATCAAGACCAGGATCCAAGAGCAACTGGAAAAACTCCCATGTAGAGACAGCGTGAAAGAGATCCAGAAGATTGCATTCCTTTGACGAGTCCTCAGATGAGCAACAAGCTGAAGTCAAAGCTTGAGAGGTCTGGTTGACCTTAGGCAAATGTACCAGCATACTGTAGAGCACTGAGAGGAAGGAATAATAAATAATAATAATAATAATAATAATAATAATAATAATAATAATAATAATAATAATAATAATAATAATATCACCATCAGTGTAAAATATCTTGATAGTTAGTGGTTCAGCTGTAGGTGTAAACCATAAAGGTTCATTATTATTTAAAAGTAATCTTACTATTTTACGGCTGTTCTTTAACCTGACAGTTCCTTAACAAAACTGTTTTAGCCATATGGGATGTTGGAATTGTTGTAGATTGTATTTTGTAATGTGTAAATAAAAGTTATTTTTACAAAAAAAAAGAATTTAGTTTATTAAAAAAAATGAAGAAAGCCTGCCATTATAGTCCAGTTGCTATACGTTTACAGTAGTGTCCTTCGACAAAAAGAGATTGTTTTTCTTAAGAGGGTCTTGCAGGCAGAATCGGCTGTGATAATTTCACTCAAAGTGTCTTTGAACACTGGCCATCCTGAGCTGATTCTTCACAGATTTCCTGCACTGTAAACAATTTGATGCCAGCATGAACACTTTTACAAATAAAAGGTGCCAGGGTGTTTCTTCAGACTGATGCCACAGGGCAGGGTGATTCAGTTATAAATCCAGTTGGCCAGATTTTCAAATCAAGAAATGTAGGTGAGCCACACATTTTCAGCAGCAGGTAATAACAAATTTAAACCAACACAAATGTATTAATGTATTGAAAAACAAGTAATGTTTATTCATTATTTCCATTTTAAATTTGGTCACGTCTGACACAAGCACATCAAAAAGTGCATAAAAAACAATAAAAAAGCTGTAATTGAACAGAATCTGAGACAGTAGCAATATTTTTTCTCCCACGTTTGAAATAATAATATAAACATTTTGGTCAGGTGACCCACGTAACAGAATAAAAAAGAACTATCAATGATGCTATCAAAGCTATCAGTGCATAAACCCATAGAAAGTGATAACAGTAACTAACACACATGAATACAGCGTCTACTGCACACTGAGGGAACACAGGTTCATTTTAAATCACTGTGAAGGTATATAGAGGCCGAGAGTCCTAGTGCTACATGCTTTGCTTATTTGGTGAAAAAACATAACCTCAATCTGAATTTGTCAATCTGAAATTGACAAATTGTCAAATATAATAATAATTCCTCACCTTTCTATAGCACTTTACTTACTACTCAAAGCGCTATGCGAGGAGGACATAAACCCACGATTACCTTATTGTGAGGCAGCATCACTTCCATTGCACCACCCAAGTGTACTGTGCTACATGATATTGTGCTTAATAGTTTAAAATTACAAACACAGAATTTCCAAAATTGAGGAAAATTATATTACAAGCTCTGCATTCTACAAAACAAGTTGTTATGTAGTCCTGCAAAACATCCATCCATTATCCAACCCATTATATCCTAAATACAGGGTCACGGGGGTCTGCTGGAGCCAATCCCAGGGTGCAAGGCAGGAAACAAACCCTGGGCAGGGTGCCAGCCCACCGCAGGGCACACACACACACCAAGCACAATTTAGAATCACCAATACACCTAACCTGCATGTTTTTGGACTGTGGGAGGAAAGGGGAGCACCCGAAGGAAACCCACACAGACACAGGGAGAACATGCAAAATCCATGCAGGGAGAACCCAGGCAGCGAACCCAGGTCTCCTAACTGCGAGGTAGCAGCGCTACCCACTGCGCCACCGTGCCGCTCCTCCCGCAAAACAATCAGTCCTTAATTTGATTGAGTTTTATAGAAAAGTCCAAACATTTTGCATGTTTTCGTCAAATGCAGTCTTTCTAATTTGTCCTTTTCTTTGAGTGTCAATGGCCAATCATCACAGCTATGAATCCACAGGACGGAAATGTGTGAATGGAGGGCCAACCAATTGTATGAAGAGAATTGCGGAGGCAGTGCTTGTCAGTAAAGATGCTCTCATTGGAGTAACAATAAGATGAATTCTGTGAAAACTCACTCGTTCGCACTAACTTGATGAAACTGAAATACAATTAAGACTCAGCACACAATTGATTATAGAATCATTTAATATGTAGTCACAGCTAAGGTGCCTTTACAAAAAAAAAATGACTATATCATATAGACTACTACCACCACTTCTAGACATACAAGAGAGCATTGCAATATGGATTGGATGTTGCTAGGCTACGGGAAGTTTTGCATTCATAGTCTGTACTACTGTTTGAATTTATGTAGGAATTTATGAAGACTTGCAAATGTGTTTTTCTTTGTTCTTCTCTGCATTTCTGGTGGGACCACGGGGTGCTGCTTCGGAGGTTGCTTCTGGGCTGCAAGTGGCCTGCAGGCCGCCAATAGGGGAACTATTTTTGGTTCCCATAAGACCCATCTATATGAAGGTTCCAGAAAGCAACAAGATCTGCAGCATGCACCATACAGTAAATAACCATGAATAGATGGCAACAAATTTGTGAAATATAAATGATTCATGATTTTGAAAGGACTCTTGCTGTTAGTGTTCTGCAAGGTAGCCTATCATACATTAAAGATTTCACTTTTTTTCACATATTAGGAAATTTTTTGAAACACAAAGAACCAACTTCATATGCAAAGAACCCTCCCCAGAATTAAATGGTGCTTTGTTAAGCAATACAGTAGTTCAATGAAAATCCATACAACCCAGAAAAGAACCATGAAATTCTAATAATGAAACAGTATTTTTAAGAGTGAATACCTTGAGCAACACATTTGACAATCTATAATAAAATTTTAAAAATATATATTTCAACCAATCTGCAATTCTATCCCATCACATGATGTCACCTCTTACTCTCCATTTGCTTAAACAGAAAAGGTCCAACTCTTCTCTATCTCTCCTTATTCCTCTTATTCCTGCAATCATGCAAGTCTCTCTTCCCTGCTCTTTTTCTAGTGCTGCTATGTCTTATTTGTAATATGGAGTCCAAACTCAAAGCCCAGGTGAGACCTCATTAGTGTGTTATAAAGTTTAAGCATACAGTACCTTCTCTAGACCTGCACTCCACATATCACAATATATTAACACCTAACAATTAACCTATTAGCCTTCTTGATCACTTCTGTCCGCTGTCTGGATATAGATAGTGATGAGTCCACTATCACTAAGAGACATTCAAGTTTCAGATCTCCCTTTGGGTACTCAAATTATATATTTTTTATGTCCTACATGTAATATTTTACATTTGCTTACATTACATTTACATCGGCCCAAGTCTGTAAGTTCATCTGTAACAATTTAACCAATTCTGCATTATCTGCCCTTCCACCTAATGTGGAGTCATCTGCAAACTCTACCAGCTTAAAGATTATACTCTTGTCGAAACAATTTATGTAAATTGCACTATATATATATATATATATATATATATATATATGGGGCACAGTGGCGCAGTGGGTAGCGCTGCTGCCTCGCAGTTGGGAGACCTGGGGACCTGGGTTCGCTTCCCGGGTCCTCCCTGCGTGGAGTTTGCATGTTCTCCCCGTGTCTGTGTGGGTTTCCTCCGGGCGCTCCGGTTTCCTCCCACAATCCAAAGACATGCAGGCTAGGTGGATTGGCGATTCTAAATTGGCCCTAGTGTGTGCTTGGTGTGTGGGTGTGTTTGTGTGTGTCCTGCGGTGGGTTGGCACCCTGCCCGGGATTGGTTCCCTGCCTTGTGCCCTGTGTTGGCTGGGATTGGCTCCAGCAGACCCCCGTGACCCTGTGTTCGGATTCAGCGGGTTGGAAAATGGATGGATATATATATATATATATATATATTGTACTATATATATATACTGTATATGAACTGCATATTGCTAATGTTTTTGAAAGGTGATTTAAGTTTTTTCATGAAAAAGCTATGCAGAGATTAAATCAGACTGTTTGTGATGTGATGTGTCCCTGTTGTGATTTCATTTATTTCTAATTGTTTGATAAAATATTCATTTTAATACAAATATTTCGGGAAGCTGGTAGACACCAAATAATTGTCATGTAATTAATCACATTTGCTGAAGATTATTTATATTTGTTTTCATAATTATTCTAAAAAAATCATTAATTTTCAAAGTACACAGAACCAATTTTCATGTTCACAATTCCTAGAATTAAATGGTTCTTGGTTAAGCGATGGGTCTATGAAGAACCAAGCAACCGAGTAAAGTGCTCTAAAAGAACCGGGTTATGCCTCTTATTTACGGGGTTCTGCATCTACAAATATTTGTAGGAAATAAAAACAGGTGTTATAAGGTAAGGCAGCCATACTAACTAACCATGATGTGACAGTGGTCACGTGTTGCACGTTAATTAGTACAAAATAGGAAATGCTAGGAAGAAATTTAGGATATAATAATACAATAATGACCATATAAAACTAAACACATTTGATTTAACTTTAACAAAATTTTAGGTGAATGCCTACTGCCTTTTAATGTGAGCTTTAGCTTTTTCGTGTGGCTCTGCGTGTGTGTGTTTCTAGCTATGTTTGCAAATATGTACAGATTTCTATATCCGTGACATATTAGCATTGCGGAAGGACTTTATTTTCGTAAACTATTCATTGTGCAGAATACATTATTATGTATCAGTACTGATTTCCATTGTTAATACTGTATTTTCTTTTCAATAAGCGTTGACCCTTAAACAAAAACTTTACATTTCTACTTCGTTAATGCACTTAATGGTGTGCCTTCTTCATCTCACATGACAGCAGTCTACCTTGCTGTTTCCCACAACTGTCTTCCAGTTTATTCTTTATGCACAAAAATTATCAGAAGAAAGTAAACCTTAGGGACGCTTGCCGTCTTGCAAGAGCACCGGTCACACGATGATGTATTAAGCATCTGTCATGGAATGTGCCTAAAATAACTGAGTGAAAATCACTGCCATATCAGTCTTTAAAAAGTAAGACACTTTTGAGTTTCTTTTTAAAACGTGTTAAACTAAGGAGGCTACTCGATCAAACAAAGAACAAGTTGAACAACTAAGTGCTGTCCCTTTGTCAGCGTTGGCAATTTGACTAATATGTAGATTTCACAAAAGAGAGACGGAGTGTGTTCTGTTTCTGCAAAACGAGTTAAGTTTCGATTCTTCCGAACAGGTTAAACGTTACTACTGAGTGCCACATCAAAACAAAACCTACTGTATGATAATTGAAGGCGTATTTTTCACAACATCCTATCTCATCTTTCTTGTGCGTCTATCTATCTATCTATCTATCTATCTATCTATCTATCTATCTATCTATCTATCTATCTATCTATCTATCTATCTATCTATCTATCTATCTATCTATCTATCTATCTATCTATCTATCTATCTATCTGTCTATCATGCAATTGCAATATGAACTCTCAAGTGTGATGCATGTTTTTTCTTAAATATTTAATTTACCCTTTCAATAACAATAAAGTAAAAGAAATGGTTTATTGTTTAATTGTCATGTTGTATTCGTCTGCTAGTTAGTAAACAATCAGAAAACAATAGGAAGAAGAAATGTTAGTGCAGAATACGTGCCAGATGCTATCTCTTCGCTTGCAGGTATGTACAGGAAGCTCCTTGAAAAAAAATCTAATTAGGCATAAAACCAACCGTCGTTTAGAAAAATGCAAGGCATAAACTTTTGTGGGGCGCTTGGTGGGGGTCTGGTGGGTTGGAGTTGGATTGTGCACTTTTAAAAAGGAAGGTGTCAGAGTGGCTATTCAGAGCAACACCATAGGGGAACCATTTTTGTTCCCAAAAGACCCACTCATGAGAAGGTTCCAGAAAGACCCTTAATTAATTTAGATCTGTAACAATCTCCAAATAATCATGAATAGGTAGTAAAAGATTTATCAAAGATCAGTGTGCCATGAGTTTAAATGGACTGTCGCTGCATACCTCTAGTAACATAAGCAAATTGCAGGTTTTCTTAATCCGTTTGTGTCCTGTAGCCCACCATCCATTAATGATTTTTTCAACATATTAGGACATTTTTCAAAGCATAAAGATCCAATATCATATGCAAAGAATCCTCCGCAGAATTAAACGGTGCGTTGTCAAGCAATACAGTACAGTAGTTCAATGAGAAACCATACAACCCAGAAAAGAACCATGAAATTCCAATAAAGAACCAGTATTTTTAAGACTGAATACCTTGAGCAACACATTTGGCAATCTATAATAAATTAAAAAAAATATATATTTCAACCAATCTGCAATTCTATCCCATCACATGATGTCACCACTTACTCTCCATTTGCTTAAACAGAAAAGGTCCAACTCTTCTCTATCTCTCCTATGTGGTAGTGCTGCTGCTTTGCAGTAAGGAAACTGTGGAAGATTGTGGGTTCGCTTCCCAGTTCCTTCCTGTGTGGATAGCGCTTTGAGTACTGAGAAAAGCGCTATATGAATGTAATGAATTATAATTATTATTATTATTATTATTATTATTCCTCTTATTCCTGCAATCATCCAAGTCACTCTTCCCTGCTCTTTTTCTAGTACTGCTATGTCTTATTTGTAATATGGAGTCCAAACTCAAACAAAGCCCAGGTGAGACCTCATTAGTGTGTTATAAGGATTAAGCATACAGTACCTTCTCTAGACTTGCACTCCACATATCACAATATATTAACACCTAACAATTAAACTATTAGCCTTCTTGATCACTTCTGTCCACTGTCTGGATATAAACAGTGATAAGCCCACTATCACTAAGGGACATTCAAGTTTCAGATCTCCCTTTGAGTATTCAAATTATATATTTTTTATGTCCTACATGTAATATTTTACGTTTGCTTACATTACATTTACATCGGCCCAAGTCTGTAAGTTCATCTGTAACAATTTAAACAATTCTGCATTATCTGCCCTTCCACCTAATGTGGAGTCATCTGCAAACTCTACCAGCTTAAAGATTATACTCTTGTCGAGATCATTTATGTATATTGTACTATATATATATATATATATGAACTGCATATTGCTAATGTTTTTGAAAGGTGATTTAAGTTTTTTACATGAAAAAGCTATGCCGAGATTTTAATTGGACTGTTTGTGATGTGATGTATCCCTGTTGTGATTTCATTTATGCATTAAAGGAAGCTCTAAAAGGTTATTTCTAATTGTTTGTTAAAATATACAGTATAATACAAACATTTTGGAAGCTAGTAGACACCAAATAATTGTCATGTAATTAATCACATTTGCTGAAGATGAGTTATATTTGTTTTCATAATTATTCTAAAATAAATCATTCATTTTCAAAGCACACCGAACCAATTTTCATGCTCAAAGAACAGTTCCTAGAATGAAATGGTTCTTGGTTAAGCGATGGGTCTATGAGGAACCACGCAACCCAGTAAAGTGCTCTAAAACAACCGGGTTCTGCCTCTTATTTACAGGGTTCTGCATCTACATATATTTGTAGGAAACAAAAACAGGTGTTATAAGGTAAGGCAGCCATACTAACTATGCATGATGTGGCAGTGGTCACGTGTTGTACGTTAATTAATAATAATAATAATTTTTTTTTAAATAATTCTTTGCATTTATATACCGCTTTTCTCACTACTCAAAGCGCTTAGCAATTGCAGGTTAAGGGCCTTGCTTAAGGGCCCAACAGAGCAGAGTCCCTTTTGGCATTTACGGGATTCGAACCAGCAACCTTCCGATTGCCAGTGCAGATCCCTAGCCTCAGAGCCACCACTCCGCCCATAAATTAGCACATGTTACGAAGAAATTCAGGATATAATAATACAATAATGACCTTATAAAACTAAACACATTTGATTAACTTTAACAAAGGTTTAGGTGAATGCCTACTGCCTTTTAATGTGAGCTTTATGCTTAGCTTTTCATGTGTATCTGTGTGTGTGTTTTTAGCTATATTGGCATTGTCCATTGTCCGGAATACATTATTATGTAATCAGTACTGCCTTCTATTTTAATACAGTATTTTCTTTTCAATTAGTGTTGGCCCTTAAACAGAAAATTTCTACTCTGTATATGCACTTAATGGTGTGCCTTCTTCATCTCACATGACAGCTGTCTACCTTGCTGTTTTCCACAACTGCCTTCCAGTTTATTCTTTTTTCGCAAAAATTATCAGAAGGAAATAAACCTTAGGGATGCTTGCCTGTGATTTAGTCTTGCAAGAGCACCGGTCACACGATGCTGTATTAAGCAATACTAGTCATCTATCTTTGAATGTGCCTAAAATAATAGTGAAAATCGCTTCCATATCAGTCTTTAAAAAGTAATACACTTTTGAGTTTCATTTTAGGACATGCCAAACTAAGGTGTCAATGTTGGTAATTTGACTACGATGCGGATTTCACAAACGGAAGATGAAGTATGTTCTGTTTCTGCAAAACACGTTAAGTTTCGATTCACCTGAACAGGTTAAACGTGTCTGCTGAGTGTCACATTATAACAACCCTATGATAATTGAAGGTGTACTTTTCACTACACCCTAACACATCTTTCTTGCGTAGTATCTCTATCTATCTATCTATCTATCTACAAGTGCAATGCATGCTTTTTTAAATATTTTATTTACCCTTTCAATAAAAGTGAAGTAAAAGAAATGGGTTATTATTGTATTCGTGTGATGATGTTAATAAATATTTCCATAGAAAAATTTGGCCACTAGTTAGTAAACATATCATAAAACAATAGCAAGAAGAACTGTTAGGGCAGAATACGCCCCAGATACTACTGTATCTCTTTGCTCGCAGGCATGTACAGGAAGCTCCTTGAAAAAAAATCTAAATTAGGCATAAAAGCAACCGTCATTTAGAAATATATACGGCATGAACTTTGAGGGGGGCTTGGTGCTGTCTGGTGGGTTGGAGTTGGAGTTGTGGCGTAGTACACTCTGTGATAAACCCAGGGCATCAGTGAGCCCCAAACCCTAACACAATCACAAAAACACAGTCCCTTATCAAAAATAAATGAAGGTTTTATTTAAATACCTCCAGAAGTATTACCAATACACATTAAACACTGGTCTTTTTCTCTCCACAATATGTTCTCTCATCACCGCACTGCCCTCCTCCAGTCAAGTGTTGCCTCTCTACCACCCAGCTCTGACTCGCCTGAGTAAGGGAGTGCTGTCCTTATTATTACAGACCCGGGAGTACCTCCGGTGCCAGGGCAATTGCCCGATGGAAGTACTTCCGGGTCACACAGAAGTCCATTATTTGAGTAGGGAGCTTCTTTTCGGACTTCTGCCATCTAGTGTGCTGGGGGAATAACAGTTCCCTAGTGATCTCTCTGCCTCTATAGGGGCTGTCCGTCCATTTCTTTCTTCCGGGTCTGCTTCCTTTCCTGGATGTCCGTCCAGCCCATGTGGCATCTACAACTTTTAAAAATGAAGGTGTCAGATTGGTTCTTCAGAGTGTAAGAGCGGGTGTTGAGAGTCTGCTACTCTCCTTACTAGAACTCACCATTGGTTCTTCTTGGCTTGCGGGCAACTTCTGTAGCATAGCAGACTGAGTCTTTGATGTGTGGAAAGGCAAATAGAAATGGCCACCCCAGTTTATGGACTATTTGCCAGTTATATTTTATTTTTTTTATGATCCAATGGTGGAGATACAGCACTGAGCTACACAAGAATACGTGTTGGAGCAACATCAGTCTGGGTTGAAGCTGTTACAGTCTGAATACTTGAAGTGACAGGTAATGATGACAGAGCAACCTGGGAAGGGTCAGGTGGGTGCCGAGACAGGGCAATAGCATTAAGATGTTTAGCTCCATCATGATGGATAACATGCCAGTCATGAAGGTCTAACTCGACAGACCATCATGCCCTTCTTCCTGTGGGGTCTTGATCTAAAGGAAGCTTTTTAAGACCAACAAGGGGTTTATTGTCTTCGATGATGGTAAAAGGATGGAAAGCTAAGTAATGGCAGAAGTGACGGACTGACCAAACAATAGTAAAGAGCTCATGGTTAAATGTTGACCAATTTCTTTCTGAAGCTGAGAGCAAATGAGTAGAATATGCTATTAGATGTTCTTTACCATCAATGTGTTGTGCTAAAATAGATCCAATAACATGGAGAGAGGCATCAGTGTATAGTAAAAAAGGAATTGACAGGTTGGGAAATGCCATGATTGGTGGGGATATTAGAGCCTGTTTTAGTGTGTGAAAGACTTCATTTACTTCAGCTGTCCAGATGAATGGCACATCTTTGTACATAAGGTGATACAAAGGTTCAGCTGTGTGGGCAAACTGCTTAATGAATCGTCTGTAATAGGAACAAAGGCCAAGAAAGGCTCTGACCTGAGTAGGTGACTGTGGGACAGGCCATGATGCGACCTTGTCTGTGTTTGTAGCATCTGGCTGAATGCCTTCACTCGAAATGCGGTGGCCTAAAAAAGTGACAGTGGAGCATGCCAGATGGCACTTTGTGGGTTTGAGCTTGAGCCCAGATTCACAGAAACGAAGGAAAACCTCACGTAAATGCTGAAGGTGTTGGGAGAAATCCTCACTGTAGACAATAATGTCATCAAGATATATTAAACATATGCTCCAGTGTAAGCCACAGAGCACCTACTCCATCAAGTGCTGAAAACTTGGAGGGGCATTAGAAATATTCATTGGCATCATTTTGAACTGATAAAATCCAACATCTGTAGAGAAAGCAGTTTTCTCTTTGTCTCTTGGATCGAGTGGAATTTGCCAATATCCTGCAGTAAGGTCAATAGTACTAAATATTCGGGAACCAGATAGCCTATCCAGTGTGTCATCAATCCTGGGAAGTGGGTGAGAGACCTTAATGGTAACTGCATTAAGGCAACGATAATCAACACAAAATCTGAGGGTACCATCCTTTTTCCTAATTAATATGACTGGAGCAGACCATGGGCTATGAAACTCCTTAATAATCTTATGCCCCAGGAGCTTCTCCACTTCCTGTTGCAACAGAACCTGGGTTGCTGGGTAAACTCTATTTGGATGTAATTTGATTGGCTTAGCATCCCCTTTAAGGATATTGTGGGTGATCAGGTTTATTCTGCCATAATCATTAGGGTGTGAGCTAAAAATATCTGAGTAGTCCCTTAGTAAAGTTTCAAGTTGTATTACTTCTACTGAGGACAAATTTGTTTCAGACATGTCCACTTGTGGCAGCGCTTTGTTAGACGCATCACTAGCAGTAACTCCTGATACTAAGGTGTATTCCTCGTGTCCCTGGCCTGTGATGGAGACAAGATGGCCTAAAGGACATCCTTCACTAAGGGAAAAAGGGTCTGTGGATGGATAAACAACTCTGACAAAGCATCTGCCATTGTTTACTGATGCTAATGTTCTAGCAACAGCTAATGACAGCGTAGGGGAGTGGTGTGGCTCTATAATGCCAACAAAATTATTGACATGGGACGAAGCTATACAGCTTCCCATAACAGAGATTGAAATTGCCATAGCTGGCAAAACTGGGACAGTCACTGGTGAAACAGTAGTGGCGGCACACTGTACAGGGACAAGATGTTGAGGGGAGGAGAGAGCCACTGTGGTGTGCATGCGGCAGGTTCAAGGTCACATGATGCTGGGTTAGAAAATCCTATCCTAAAATCACAGGGAGGCTGGAAGAACGCACCACATGAAAAACACAAGAAAAGGTAAAGTCTTCAATATGTACAGGGCCAGTAACAGATCCCAACATATCCAAGAAGTGCCCAGTTACAAAGGTAGCAAGGACAAATGTCTTACTGATGGGCTGAGTAGACAATGTTGGAATAGATCTGCATCTATTATCTGCGAGAGACCTGAGCCAGTGTCCTCTAAAGCATGGAGTTCAGCTCCAGCTATTGTGAGTTGTATAAATGGAGTAAGGCTAATGTGTGCATTTGAATCAAAATTATGTGGGTGGACCTATAAGTGATTAGAAACTGACATTTGGTCCTCAACACCAGCTTCTAATAGTTTCCCTGAATATGTTTAGAGGAAGACAGAGTGTTTTCTGGTGTAGAAAAATGCACCTGTCTTGTGGGAGGTGTGTGATAGCTGTCTGAAGGATGTCTCCAGTGGTGTGACATAGTGGATGAGGAGTGTCTATTTTGTCTGTAGAGGGGACCTGGTGATGGGGAAGAAGCTCTATGGGGTCTGTCACTATAATTAGAGTTAGAAGAATGTATTGCAGCATGGGTTCTGCACTCACCTGAAGGAGAGCAGACAGGTGATTTATCATAACAGTACCTGGAGGGAGAAAAATCATCACAGTGATCTGTTTGGGAACAGTAGACATTTGGATGTTGAGAGGCTGGGGAGCGGCTTTGGTGTTGCCGAGAGTCGGGATCACCATGTTGAGGAAAGCAGTCATCATCAGAATAGGTGTAACGATGAGATGTAACACAGACAGACCTAGGACTTGATGTGTCAAACTTAGTCTGTTACATTTATTTGTGCCAAGCAAAATTTAGCGATTTAAAAAGCTTCTTTGCTTACTTGAAGTCTCACATTAAAGATGGAACCATAGTATCTTCAACTTTAAGCAGGTTGCAAGAAAATTGCACAACTTCAAGAACCTGAGTACAGTACTACATTAGCAGAAAGACATCAGCTTCTGCATGCATACTTAAATGCAGGGAATTTTTATCCTGAAAGTTGTATAGTGGAGAGAGGGACACAATTTCATATAAATGACTACAATGATGACATTAGAGGGTCAGTTGCTTACCTAAATTTTCAGCCAGGAGACACGGTAGCAACCAATGAAGTGACTATAAAAGGAACACTTTACAAAAAGAACATGCATGTTGTTCTGGACAGAAATGATGAGGGTCTTGTATTTGGGTTAATTCAGTTGATTCTCATTCATGACAATTCCAATGTACATTTTGTCACAAAGAAATATCAGTCTTTTTGCCTTGTGGACCAGGGAATTCACTGTTTGACATCACAAAATTTGGGTCACTTATGCATTAATCAAAATAACCCTACCTGATTACTATCCTTTGGCTGAATACTCCTTGTGTGGTCTGTCTGTAATAGTAATAGTAATTTCATGATACAGTATTGTACAATAATATTACAGTATCATACTGTATTATTAAATTACAGCATAATTCTGTAAATGTTAATTACAGCAGCTTCACTGTAAAAGTACAGTAAGTGGCTGGCAACTCTGCTGCCAGTATTTTACTGTAAAATTACAACGAAAAATTTTACAGTGTAGGTTAGTCAAGTCTGCTTCATAAACCTCTAGTGGTTTTTCGGGTTTGCAAGGACGAGTATTCAAGTACGTTTGAAACGTGGCCAGAAACTGCCGTCTTCCAAAAACAGTGCTCAGACTAGCTTTAGCCAGGGGAGAGGCTCTGCCAGTATGAGAACGCCGCGCCACTGAGTTTTGTCGGGAGAAGCTTAGCCTTTTCTAACGGAGCTGCTGAAACATCCAGAGCAACTTCTAATCATTGTATCCACGAAGTAAATGGCTCGACTCCGTCGAGGGTGAAGTGTGGAGGCAATTCGACTCTAAATGGCAGTTGCTTGTTCACAGTATCGACGCTAGCCCTTTGCTGCGGAATAACAGCGGGTTGTTACTCGTCATCCGCCATTCAGAAAAACGTAGCGTGCAGCTAGGGTTGCCAGACGTCCCTTATATATGGGACATATTTGATAATTTTGTCTGCTGTCCCGTACTGACCTTTCAGGGACACCCAATTGTCCCGTATTTAGTTCATTTTCAAATTTCGTAATAAAAATATATTTTTACTACCTTCTTACAGTACTTAGTTGTAACTTTATAAGTAATTATACTTTCTTTTCTCAGATTCTTTTGATGAAAATAATCCAAATGTAACAAATGTAAACTATATCTATGTCTGTATCTATATCTATATATTTTTGCAGTTGCAATGCAAACTCTCGAGTGTGTTGCATGCTTTTGAAATATTTTGTTTACACTTTTAATAAAATGAAGTAAAATAAAAGTGTTACTGTATTGTTTAATAGCCGTATTGTATTCCTGTGATGTTATGTACACAAATCAGAAAACAAAAAGAACTGTTTGGACAGAGTACTGTATGTGCCAAATGTTAACTCTGCATGCACGTTCCTTGAAAAATATATCAGGCATACAGTCAACCGCTGTTTAGAAAGATGCATGGCAAAAAGTTTGAGTGGAGCTAGGTTCTTCAGAGCAATGCTGTAGGGGTACCATTTTTGGTTCCCAAAAGACCCATCCACATGAAGGTTCTAGAAAGAACCTTAATTTAGCTGCAACAAGCTCCAAATAATATACGAATAGGTAGTAACAGATTTACGAAATACCAATGCGTAATGAGTTTAAAATGACTGTCGATGCATATGTCCAGTAACACAAACAAAATCCAGATTTTCACAATCAGTTAGCGTCCTATAGCCCACCATGTTTTTTTTTTTTTTGCATATTCTGAAAGTTTTCAAAGTACAAAGAACCATCTTCATACGCAAAAAACCTTCCCAGAATAAAATGGAAAGCAATGGAGCTATATGAACACAACCCAGTAAAGAGCCATATAGTGCCTTAAGAGAACCATCATTTTTAGTAGTGTAGAGGAGATTGGTCTTTAATATTTCTAAATTGTTAAAATTTAAGTTTTGATTTCTCTACAAATAGAATCCATCGTTCTTCCCACAGAGGGAGTGTCCGTAACGGTAAATTCCATAAAATGTATAAAAAGACCGCTCCTTGAAAGTACAGCCAGTATGCAAAATGGAGCTCTTTCTTGCGAGCCTACTTTTCTCACTGGTCTGTGCGGGTAAGGAGGCTTACTTGTGTTCGTGGACAAGGGTAATATTGTGTTTATCATATCTTATTCAATGATGCCTGTGAGGTTAAATATTACAGGCTGAAACTCTGAACCTGTGCCTGTTTCTTGTTACATCATTGTACTTATGTGCAGCACATTGGAGCATTTTTAAAGCACGATATAAAATACAGGTATATTGGTTACAGAGGTTTACATTTACATTAATCGGAAATAATTTACGTACGATTTTATAAGACTTTAATCGCCACTCTGATGAGCGATATTTGTTTAAAACGCAGCTTTCTAAGTCATTCTTTGCGTTTTCCAAAACGGGTCCTTCTTTGTTTTAAAGAGTTTTTTAAAGTTTATTACGAGAGTAATGATATAGCATCATCATTAGCACATTTAGAACGAGTTGTTCGCAATAACGTGTTCAACTGAGGCAACTTTTAAGACATAAGCGAACTTATTATGACTTACAATGTATGCATTCGGTATGTGTGTGGTTGAACTATTTAATACTTAATACGAACGTCTCAAGTATTGCTTTGTATTTGCGTAGTTCTTAGTGTCGCTCCGTTATACAGTTCTAAAGTCGGGGAACTGCGTTTGTTGAGTTAGGCGTTCTTCAAGTGTCACCTTCGGATTTACTTGGCTTTTGTTATTTAGAGTTGCGTGGCAGGCTAATGGGCGACTAAGAAATGGCTTTGTTTGTCTGTGTATACCCTTAGATGAAGTGTCGCTCCATGAGAGTTGGTTCATTCCGTCCTCATGACCCAGAACTGGATTAATTTAAGTAAAAAATTTTAACTTATTAAAATTGTGTCTTGATGTCGTTACCGTATAACTCTCTATATGTCTTAAAAAGTATTTTTTTTTACTTATACAGAAATAGACATTTTAAAAATGTGTGGCTCGGAGATGTCAGGCTCCCGGCCGCAGATCTGCTTATCCATCCATCCATCCATTTTCCAACCCGCTGAATCCGAACACAGGTTCAAGGGGGTCTGCTGGAGCCAATCCCAGCCAACACAGGGCACAAGGCAGGAACCAATCCCGGGCAGGGTGCCAACCCATCGCAGGACACACACAAACACACCCACACACCAAGTACACACTAGGGCCAATTTCGAATTGCCAATCCACCTAACCTGCATGTCTTTGGACTGTGGGAGGAAACCGGAGCGCCCGGAGGAAACCCACGCAGACACGGGGAGAACATGCAAACTCCACGCAGGGTAGACCCGGTCTCCTAACTGCGAGGCGGCAGCGCTACCAATGCGCCACCGTGCCGCCCTCGATCTGCTTATAAGTGCAACAAAATACTTTAGGGTTATTTAAACAAACTTTCAAAGTTAGCTCGCAGTTGCGTAGTAAATTGTGAACTAATTTGTCCGGTACTTTATGCAGATCTTTGCAATGAGCTTTATTAAAAAGAAACAAAAGTGTGAAATAAAAGTGGAATTTAGTTAAACTTAATCAGTTGGGAAAAGCTCAGGGATGCCGTGTTGATACTTCTACATTTTTAACTTTAGCATTCCCTCGTTTGCCATACCGTCCCTTTACATTGTAAACCTAGATGGTGCACCGAGTGCTGATCATGCGCATTTTCTAGTTTTAAGATGAACTCACCCCTTTTTCGGGTTTGTTTAACCCATGGCGAGTTACATATTTTTCAGTATCACATTCATTCACTGATTGGGCGAGTTTGAGAACTTGAGGAGTTCAGAGCATTTCCTAACAACGATGAACCTTAGCAATTAAAAAGCAGCTTTATGATGCAGGCACGAAACTTGGTAAGTCGTGCGTTTCTCTCAAACCCTTGTTAAGCAGCCCCGTTACAAGAGAGAATAAAATTTGCAAGTAAAAGTAGTCAGAAAGGCACTCAATTGATAATAATAATAATAATAATAATAATAATAATAATAATAATAATAATAATGTAAAGTTATGATGTCACTTATAGATTACATTTGAGAGGTAAATGTTGATCATATTAGAATGGGGATAGGAATATACCTACATTTAGATTTGCAATGTTCATTTCCCTGTTAAGTTGTAATGTGTTATACAGTAGTATTTATAGTACTAGGGTGCTGTACCGTGTTAGCCATTATGAATGTAGAGAAAAGCCAAGCAAAATGACACCTTTTATTGGCTAACTAGAAAGATTACAATATGCAAGCTTTCGAGGCAACTCAGGCAAGATGTAATCTTGATTACATCTTGCCTGAAGAAGGGGCCTGAGTTGCCTCGAAAGCTTGCATATTGTAATCTTTCTAGTTAGCCAATAAAAGGTGTCATTTTGCTTGGCTTTTCTCTACAGTAGTATTTATAAAGTTTAGTATTCAAGATTTGGGAGGATATGTCTTGTGCCCTGTGTTGGCTGGGATTGGCTCCAGCGGACCCCCGTGACCCTGTGTTCGGATTCAGCGGGTTGGAAAATGGATGGATGGATGTGAGAGGAAGCAGGATTGTTACTGTTTTGAATTAGCCCTGCCATGTGCTAGCAGCTGCAGAGAATAGCGCTTGTTTTTTTTTTTTTAAAGAAATCTGTCTCCATTCAGTTCTTTTTGTTCCCATAAAGGATTCCATTCCTCTTACAAGAGAAACCTTGTTACAATAATACAATACAATACAATAGAATACAATTTATTTTTGTATAGCTCAAAATCACACAAGAAGTGCTGCAATGGACTTTAACAGGCCCTGCCTTTTGACAGCCACCCCAGTATTGACTCTCTAAGAATTCAAGGAAAAACTCCCCCCACAAAAAAAAAACCTAGTAGGGAAAAAAATGGAAGAAACCTTGGGAAAGGCAGTACAAAGAGTAGGTTGGGCGTGCAGTGGGTGTCAAAAAGAAGGGGGTAAATACAATACAATACGCAGAACAGAACACACGTAATGTTCAATACAATATAATAGTGCAACAGAAATATTACAAGCAGAATTCAACAGTAGATGATAACAACAACAACAACAAATAATAATACATGTTTTTGTTGTTGGTCCTTCAGGGGACCGAAATAAACTTGTGATGAATAAAGTAAACATGACATCATCATTTAATAACCAAAAATGGCGTTTCTAAAATTAACACAAAAGAAATGACAGGCATGCCATAAAAGAAACATCCACTTTCCTGAAGAAGAGCCTGTTTGACTTCAAGACGACAACACAGTGCTGTTGAATGCTGGTACGCAACGGAATATGTGTACATATCACAGCCTACTTCGCTTCCTTTCAGACACAAAATACCATCTGGAAATATGCCGGTGGCCATTTGTAAATTCCTAACTAATGTATTTTTTTTCCGTTTACACATTAAGTAAATAAATTCCATCTTGTATTATAAATTACGACAATACATAATAATAAAAAAAAAAACACTTGAAGACGTCTTTGCTTGCCAACTGTTGCGGGTTTGTAACGCACTGCGTTGTATTGTTCTTCGTCCGCCGCCTGAGGATTCGTTACAGGTGCACTTTTCATGCCATTGGATTGGCTCAGTAAAGACGTCGTGGATACTTCGGTATAATGCACTGAATGACCTGATGATTATTTTTTCCACATTTGCTTCTTTTTTGCATGCTACAAATACAGTAGTTCTCCATAACTAGAAAAACTGGATTGATTGACTGCATTCATTGATTAGAAATATTTTGTTATTTGCATACATTAGCAATAATAATGGAAAGAGGAATCATGGATAAATGTTAGAAATAATCATACTTTGGTTTCATTGACGTATGTGATTTTATTAGGCTTATGAGTTTAGTTCAGTAGTCTAAATATAATACATATGGTTAATGTTTATAGGGTTGCAAAGTTTAAAATAATAATAATAATTTACAGCTTTGGTATCATATTGTGGTCCTCTTTGGAGCTAAAGAACATGGACCAAAAGACCAGAAAACTCATGATGCACCGCCCTCTACATCTGAAAGAAGACGTAGAACGTCTCTACATCTCATAATTCCAGGGAGGCTGAGGACTTTAAGAACTCGAGAGAGCGGAGGAGGTTGTGATTGTTGGTCTGTGCAAGTACTCTTGAGTGGACCAGTAGGTAGCTACTGTGACTGCTGCTCAAACAGCACCAAACACTTCATGAATGTGAGTCCATTGTGAAGAGAACCCATGAGAATAAAAAAAGGTATGGGTTGGCTGAGACCACTCGCACTAGCAATGTGAAAACCAAACAGTTACTCAGTTCCAAGATTACGGAGGCTAGACCAATTCTTCAACAACTTAGACAGGTCGTATGTCAAAAAGGACCTCAAGTACGCATGGCTTTGAAGTGCAAGTCTCGAGGGGGAAACTGAAAGCCTCATCACAGCCACTCAATTTCAGGCCTTGAACACCCGGTACTACCAAAAAGACGTCCTGGATACTTTGCTGCATTTTGCCATAATATCCATAAAAAGTGCTTATGATTACAAAATCACCACAGAGTTCAAAGCAATGAAGCTTTACGGTGGGTTTAAAGAGGCTCCAAGAGGCTGTGGGAGTGAATGAGTATCAGTTATAGCCCACTGGTTTAATTTAAATAATGTGTAAGTGTTGGCGTTGTCAGCTGGTCGTCAGAGCCACTGAGACAGAATTTAGTGGAAGTTTTTATGGGTGGGATAGATGTGTGTGCTTCAATGTTTGATGAATGGTTCGATGTGGTGAACCAAAATGCTGACATAGAAATGCATTTGTGGTGCTTTTATATTCAAGCATTGCCTGTTTCCCCAACGTAATGACACAATACATTTTAAAGGACTCACATACCATCTTCTGTGCCGTTTTTTTTTTTTTTGGTGAAAAGGTGTATTTTGTGATTAAAGTGCTATTTCGGCTTTAATCTCGAAATGTCCACATTAACCTCGTAGTTTATTTTATCATTAAAATAGACTGTTGTAAATGTCATTTTAAAACCGACCCAGTAGTTAATCTCTGTGTGCTTCTGGGGCTTTCTCCTGACCTGGAAGCTGCAATCGTCATAAAGAACACATTACATTTATGATATTCCAGCTTTCTGCACATTTACAATCCTTAGATGTATACTTGATATCACTTTCATGATGAAATGAATTAAAGTTTTTATGTTACATTTTACAGATAACTTCATTTAAATAATGAATACTGATAATAATTACACCTGTTGTAGCGGCACAGTCTACCTCGCAGGGAGTCTCGTCTCTTGTGTTGCGTGCCTGGAGTTTTCATGTTTTCCTGTTCGGTTTCCACAGTATGCTCCGGTTTCCTTCCAAAGACATGAATGTTTGGGGATTTGGTGATGCTAAAACGATGCTAGTGTATGGGAGTGCTTGTGTTTACCTTGCGATGAGCTGATGCCCCATCCAGGGATTGCTTCTGTCTCGAGCCCGACGCTTGCTGGAATGGGCGCATCCCTGGACGGATGGATTTTATCATTAAACATCCTTTCCAGACATATTGCAGCAAGGTGTCCTCGGAATTTAATGGGTGTTTCAGGCAATTCACAACACAGCGAAGCCAAACTTGTTTTTACCGGGATGATATCTCACACAGCCACCTAGTGGAATCTTCCAGAATTACGTTTCTGTGGACGGTTATTGAACAGACATTTAAAGGTCACATTTACTTACAATTTAGGTATATCATGCAGCTTGCTAAAACATCAGTCTACATTCAGACTACATTTTGTTTCTCCTCTCTCCTTTAGTTAGAATGGTCCAGGCCAGTCCTCACGGACTTAAATAGCACAGCGTCAGTAGCCTACTGGCAAGCCAAAGTTAATTAACACCTTCATGGAAGTCAAATTCCGGGTTCCAGAATACGAAAGAACAACAAGTATCAATTTTCTGCCTCACTCTGCGCTATCCATGCAACGCGGCCGCAGAGAGCTTAAACAACTCCACACATCCACATAAAAAGAACAAGGGGTGAGCTTTCTTGAAGGCTTTTACTGAATGTACCTCGTTGTAAACTGAAATATATACAAAAGAAACATACAGGTATATACAGGTGTACAACCAAAGACAATAAAGAATGATTTACAAAGCAATACATAGCAGAGAGTATACATTAAACAATGTAGCTGTGTACCACAACTAACCAGACCCAGGGGTTTATATACCTTAAAGATACGCTTCGGATGTGACCGAAACAAGAGATAAAGGGGTGCCTACGTAAGACACATGGGGTGTATTGTATTTAAATGTTTATTATGGGACCTACATGCTTTTCATGCGTTTCATAGACATTTTATGGCACCACTGTGAGTGTGGGACATGACTGACTGGTGTGTTAATAAATGAGAAGATGAAGGGGGAGCACAGTTCAACAAATAATAGCTAACAGCTAACAACATGAGGGGCAGAACACTCCCTGTCTGATATAATAACATTATATCACTAAACAGTACATAGAGGCAAACATTGTGTTAACTTATCCATTTTCTAGTAGAAAGATTTTTGTGATAGGCCTGATAGAGTTTCTGGAGATGCCTTGAGAGGCAGTCTTAACTTCTATTTTTTTGTTCAATACCATCACTGTTAGGGAATACCAAGGTGAAAAATCCCATAGGCCATTTATTGCGTGATATTGGACTCTTCTTCAACAACACAATGTCTCCTATTTGTAATTTTCTGGATCGGTAAGCCCATTTGTGCCTGCTCTGCAAAGTGGAAGGGTATTCAAGTCTCCAGCATGTCCCGAATTCATTTGTGAAGGCTTGGACTTGTCTCCTCTGGCTTTTAAAGAGATCATTCTCTGTGAAACCACCTGGAGGTGCAGACAGTCTGTTCTGTGGCAACATGGAGTCAAAAATTGCCCTTATTTGACCAGGCTTCTTTGGATATGTTCTGAAAAGTAGCAGGTACCAGAAGTCTTCCCCTTCTTTCATTGGAGGTGCTGGTTCTGTATGTCCATTCTCAATTTTTTTCTCCATAAAGCTGGTGAACTGCTCTTTTATCTCGAGTCTTCTGTATAAAGAGTGCTGCAGAGAGACAAGACAAGAAAGAGCCTGTTCGTGAGTCTTGGGGAGATGAGATCTGGAAAATCTGAAAGGTAGTGAAGCAACATAGCTATTTGCTTCATCTCTGCTAGGTTCCTTCTCCATAATTTTGTCAAATATTGACATGCCTAGCACATCTTTATGTGCAGACTTGATCAAAGAGCCCAATGGTGTTGGCTCCCTGCCATAAGTCACCCTCTCTCTCAAGCGAAGGTGGCTGTAAAAAAGCATGAAAAGTGAAGGTCACAGCGCATTTGTCTTGAAAATACAAACTATTGGATTGTGTGCATTTCCATGGCAAACTTCACCTACAAGAAGGCAACCTAAGTCAAGTCTTTGAACAAAGGGTGGATTGTGAGGGCCATTAATTTGCTGTCTGACTTTGTGCACTCTGATGATGTCTCTTCCAAGCAACGGTAGAATGTGGGCATTAGTGTCCAATTCTAGGATATGGGCTGCCACAGACAAGTGAGGGTGGTGAAGTGCTGCCTCTGGAGTTGGTATTTCTGAGCGATTGTTCAAAATCACGTTGCATTAAATAAGTGGAGGCATGGCTATACTTCCTACTCCATTCACAGCCTCTATTTGGAAACCAACTGTTTTCCATGCAATTGTCTCAATAACTCCAGCACAGGTTCACAGAGAATATGTGAATGGGCTTCTCTTTAGAGGAGGGGTCTTGATGTGATGATCAGGCAGTCCTGCTTGGTGGGGCAGTCTTGGATAAATGGCACGTACTGACTGTGATGACACTCTTTGGACATCTTCACTTTCTCCTGCCTGCAGCTTTGTAGAAAATGGGCGGTCACCTGAAATGCATGAAGGACTCTTCATCATGACATCCTGGTGTGCTGCAGGTGATGCTTCCATTTCTTTGTGAGTTGGTGAGTTAGGCCGAGAGGTGATAGCGTCAAGTGTGAGCCATACCATCTGCTCCTGTAAATACTCTGCTGTCCTTCCCTCATGTGCTGACAGTGATGACACTCTTTGAACATCTTCACTTTCTCCTGCCTGCACCCTTGTAGAAAATGGATGGTCACCTGAGATGCGTGAAGGACTCCTCAGCATGATGTCCTGTTGTGCAGCAGGTGATGTTTCCATTTCTTTGCATGTAGGTATGTTAGGCTGAGAGATACTCTGCCGTCCTTCCCTCATGTGCTGATTGTGATGACGCTCTTTGGACATCTTCATTTTCTCCAGCCTGCACCTTTGTAGAAAATGGGTGGTCACCTGAGATGCGTGAAGGACTCCTCAGCATGACGTCATGTTGTGCTGCAGGTGATGTTTCCATTTCTCTGCGTGTAGGTGTGTTAGGCTAAGAGGTGACAGTGTCAAGAGTTTCATACTCTGCTGTCCTTCCCTTAGCTTGACATGAGCTTCGGCGGCTGCGGATCTCATGATTTAGTAGATTTGTTGCAGCTGTTAATATTTCAGGTTCAGCTACTTCGGCAGCAGCTTCTTTTTCAGACTGAAGATCCTCTAGTGCTGCCTCTAGTGCAAGTCTCTCTGCTTCCATTCTTGCTCGTTCTCTTTTAATGGCAGGCTCCTTCATGGCGAAGGATGCGCGTACACGTGCAGCTTCAGCCAATGGACGAGCTTTGGTTGCGGAACGTTTTGCTGAGGCGTTGGAATAGCGCGTGTGTCTTGAATTGGCCACATAATCAGATTCGGTTTTGTATACCTTCTCCATGTCTGCAACAGTGGAATTTGAGCTGTATAAGTTGAACCGAGTGCTTTTGTAGCCAGCTACACTAAAAGAAGACTGCCGATTTCAAGCGATTCAGGAGAGGCAAAGTAAATAAAGCTGAAACGCTTAAGGCAATCAGATCCTAATTCGGCTTCTGTGTGAACTGATTTTTTCGTTGTTTATGGCCACGAGAAATGCCAATCTATATTGGAAAGCGCAGCATGAACAGCCCTTACTGCGCTTCAATCTGTCAGTAGGCGGAGTCAGTTGATTTAAAAGGAGATGCTGCACTCCGATTTGCGGTGTAAATACTGTCTTTCAACCAAGTTGCCCAGAGATCTACCCTTTGATCCCTGGCACGAACGTCCCTTTACTCAGCAGGTGAGGTGCAATGTTCTGCGGTTCTGTCCCACGCCGTGGAATTGCACTTTTACTAAGTTGCCATAGGATCCTTCTTTGATCCGCGTGGCCAGAACGTTCCTTAACTTAGCTGTCGTAACGATTCTCATGCAGTCTGTCCCGCGACGTGGATTCGCCTTTTTACTTTTCTGCCTCACTCCACGCTGTCCGTGCAACGCGGCCGCGGAGAGCTTAAACAACTCGGCACATCCACATAAAAAACGACAAGGGGTGAGCGAGCTTTCTTGAAGGCTTTTACTGGAAGTACCTTGTTGTAAAAAGGCGAGTGATTTCCCAGGTTGGGTCAAGACAAAGAGAAGCGCGTAGCCAGAGGTTCAAATTGCTGCGTACCACAACTAACCAGACCTAGGGGTTTATATACTCAAAAAGATACGCTTTAGACGTCACCGAAACAAGAGATAATGGGGGTGCCTATGTGAGACACATGGGGTGAATTGCATTCAAATGATCATTAGGCTACCTACATGCTTTACGTGAGCTTCATAGACATTTTATGGCACCACTGTGAGTGTGGGACGTGACTGACTGGTGTGTTAATAAATGACAAGATGAAGGGGGAGCACAGTTTAACAAATAATAGCTAACAGCTAACAACATGTGGGGCAGAACAATCAACATTAGTCCATTTGCCATACGTGGTGCTAACAAACTCGTTTGGGGTATCGTTCAATCTAAGCCAACATCCAACAGGTCAAAAAAAAAAAAAAAGCTAATTTAAAACAGTTCGAAGTAGCCAATGCCAGTAGGGATATAACTATTATTAAGTAATCAACAACAACAACAACATTTATTTATATAGCACATTTTCATACAAATAATGTAGCTCAAAGTGCTTTACATGATGAAGAAAAGAGAAAAAAAGACGAAGTAAGAATTAAAATAAGACAACACTAATTAACATAGAGTAAGAGTAAGGTCCGATGGCCAGGGAGGACAGAAAAAACAAAAAATCTCCAAGCGGATGGAGAAAAAAAATTAAATCTGCAGGGGTTCCAGACCATGAGACCGCCCAGTCCCCTCTGGGCATTCTACCTAACATAAATGAATAGTCCTCTTTGTATTTAGGGTTCTCATGGAAGGACTTGATGATAATGGTCATATAGACTTCTGGCTTTTAATCCATCAATGTAGGAACATCATGGTGCTTTGATTAGGTGGTGGTGGCGCAGGTCGCCACTACAGAAAACCGGGAAAAAAAAAAAACAGAAGAAAGAGTAGGGGTCAGTATGGATTTTAGAACCACCATGAATAGTTATGATAATTAATTGAATATACAGAGCATCAGGATTAAACTAAAATGAAGTCATGAGAAAGCCAGGTTAAAGTGTGCAGGTGAGGGGATGCTGGCGCACGCATGTTGTTGCCGCTCCTCCCTGTAAACAACACTTTCCGCAAAATTCGCCTAATTCTACACTTTCTTACGTTTGTTTTATTTCTTTTATTGTACGTATAGTTCGTGGATACAGCTGACTCGAATTGTATGGATTTGGCTTAATATTTACAGATTTTATGGACTCTACTTTGACTGGGAACAGCTGAGTCTGTGGATCACGGGACGAGACCTACGAACATTTCTTTGTATCTGGCGATCTAGGACCTCGGGGTGATCTGTCTCTGTGATTATATTAAATTCGCTTTGCTGATCTGCTCCCATTTCATCTTACAGTACTCTACGACTGGGAACTGATCTGATTTTCATACTAATCTGGCTTTTGGCTCCGGGGCGATCACGCCTGAAATTACCAAGCGTTACTGTTTGTGGCCGTGTATTGGAACCTCCAACTCCTGCTACCTCCTCCTGCAATGCTTTCTGCTTCTTGCTATCACCGCTCACCTACTCTACCACACCCGCCTGTCCTACTGGTTCCGCTGTGCTGTGCTGCTTCTCCAGTGCTATTCAGATAAGTATTGCCCAGTATCATGCTAAAATACTCTCATGACAAACTCCTTCTTATTAAACAGTTTGTCCAGAGCAAATGGTCTGACTGCAACATCCTAAAGGACGGCGGTATTTTGCAGCGCCCAAAATATATACATCGCGGGTCAGGTCGCCGCCACCGCCGGGCTGCGAATGAAAAGACCACCGGCAGCATTTGCTCAGGAATACGCCGTCCTTCTCATGACCCTGGAAATAGAATTGTCCGTGTGCCAAATTTGCATTATGTGGAAATAAACTCTGATTGCGGCTCTGTGCAGAAAGAAGCCTCATTATGTAATATTGCACTGTTTAACTCGAGGTCTCTTAATGGCAAAGCATTGGTGTTGTCAGAACTCATCACTGACACCAAACTTGATATTCTGTGTTTAACGGAGACTTGGCAAAAACCGAACGAATTTGCGTCTCTCACAGAGGCGACTCCAATTGGTTTCACTTTCCACACAGAGCATCGCAGCTCAAGACAAGGCGGCGGGCTTGCAGTAATTATCCGAGAAGACTTAAACATTAAAAGAATCCCAATTGACTGTCCATTGTCTTTTGAGTGCCTGGCTCTTAAACTAACAACGAAATCAGGTCCTGTCTCACTCATTGTTCTTTATCGTCCCCCAAAATACAATGCATCCTTCTTATCCGATCTGATTGAACTTTTAACCCACCTAAGCTCTTACTCTCAGAGAATTATCCTTCTTGGTGATTTCAACATCCATATTGACACCCCCACATCTAAACTGAGAAATGAATTTCTGTCCTTACTAGACTGTTTTGACTTGACACATGTTGATTTTCCCACCCACACTGGCGGTCATATATTGGACCTGATCTGCACTTCTGGACTATCTGTTGCCAACATTTACAGCACTGATTTGGGACTCTCTGACCATAAAGCAGTATTTTTCACTGTCTCATTACCTCTCCCACCTCTTACCTGTAAACGACAAATTTCTTACAAAAACCTTAAAAATATCTGTCCCTCTATCCTTTCTGGATCCATTTCTGATCTTTTACTGTCTGCACCTATTCCACCAACACTAGATAGTTTTGTTGACCACTATAACTCAGCCCTTCACTCAGCATTAGATAAAACAGCTCCTTTAAAATATAAGGAGGTTTCCTTTAAGCGCTCAGCTCCTTGGTATAACTCAGAATTGCGATCTATGAAAGCAGCTGGCCAACGCCTTGAGAGAATGTCACGTAAGACTGGCCTCACCGTGCACATCCAGGCTTTCTCTGACCACCAAAGAGCTTACAGAGAAGCACTAACTTCTGCCAAGAACACCCATTATGGCAGAATAATAGAAAGTGGCCATGATAACCCAAGGGAATTGTTCTCTGTAGTTAATAAACTACTCGAACCCGCATCTGGTCCAACTACCTCTTCTGTGAGTCTGTGAGGAATTCATCCACTTTTTCCGTAACAAAATTAAAGATCTAAATAATTCAACTAACATAAATATATCATCTGTTTATATCTCTCCCTGTTTTCCCACTCCATCCAGCTCCTTCCCTAAGTTCTCACCAGTCACTTCTGCGTTTGTTAATAACCTGCTTTGTAAGATGAGGCCGACTACTTGTGTACTGGACCCCATCCCCACCACACTACTTAAATCCTGCCTTCATGCCATAATCCCGACTGTTACAACAATAATAAACTCATCCCTTGACACTGGCTCCGTGCCGCTCACTTTTAAAATTGCTTCTGTTACCCCAATGTTAAAAAAGTCTGGCCTTGATGCTGACAATCTTAACAATTTCCGGCCTATTTCCCACTTACCTTTCCTATCAAAAGTTCTTGAGCGTATTGTAGCTTCCCAACTCACCAATTACCTAACCTCTAATAATTTGATGGAACCCTTTCAGTCTGGTTTCAGGGCACGGCACAGCTGTGAAACTGCTCTGCTATGGGTAACCAATGATTTGCTTATGGCAGCAGACTCTGGACAAACTAGCATATTAATTCTGTTAGACCTCAGTGCAGCATTTGACACTGTTAGACATGACATCCTACTGTCCAGAATGGAGAACATGCTGGGTATCTCTGGCACTGCCCTCCAGTGGTTCAAGTCCTATCTGACTGATAGGCAAGAGTTTGTTAGTCTTGGCAACAGCAGATCCAGCTCAGCGCCAGTCACACAAGGAGTTCCTCAGGGCTCTGTCCTCGGTCCTCTGCTTTTCTGTATTTATATGCTTCCCCTTGGCCATATTATCCGTAGTTATGGACTGGGTTATCATTTTTATGCAGATGATACTCAGCTCCACTTCAATGTTAAAAGTGGAACTTCATCAGAGCTTTCTCAGCTCACAACCTGCCTTAGTGAAATTAAAACCTGGATGGAGCAGAACTCTTTAAAATTAAATTGTAATAAAACTGAACTCCTGCAAATTGGGACTAAAATGCAACTTAATAAAATGAGCTCCTTCCCAGTCCATCTTGGTAGTGATCTCATCAGACCTGCCTCTACTGTAAAGAATCTTGGTGTCATTTTTGATTCCTCCCTCACTTATTCCGCCCACATAAATCACATTAAGAAACTTTCTTACTTTCACCTCCGTAACATATCCCGTGTTCGCTCCTTCCTCTCCTTCTCTAATGCTGAGAAACTTGTCCATGCTTTTATCACATCCCGCATCGATTATTGTAATTCCCTACTGGCAGGTGCCCCTTCTAATCTTATATCACAGCTCCAGCTTATTCAAAACTCAGCTGCAAGAGTCCTTACTCGAACCAGCAGCAGCGAGCACATCACACCCATCCTGCTCCGTCTCCACTGGCTCCCTGTGTCTTACAGAATCGAATATAAAATCCTAGTAATAAATTACAAAGCCTTAAATAACCTCACGCCAAACTACATAACTGACCTTCTCCATCACTATGTGCCTGCCCGCCCACTAAGGTCCTCTGATTCTGGTAATCTTGTTGTGCCCCTCACTAATCTACACTCCATGGGTGACAGGGCCTTCAGCTGTATAGCGCCCAGACTCTGGAATGACCTACCAAAATTAATCAGGTCAGCTGACTCCATGACTTCTTTTAAAAAACAACTCAAAATTCATCTGTTCATTAAGGCTTTTAGCTCTACTTGACTTTATTACCTTTCTCTCAGTTTACTTCTCTGTCAAGATGCTCATGTAACCTGTGTTTGTGTGTGTGTGAGACCATCAATTATGTTGTCTGTTTTTTTTTCAGAATTTACTGTCTTAATCTTCTTTATTTATTATCTGGTTTGTACAATGCTATATACTGTATACGCTGCCGTTCTTTATTATATTCTGTAAGTGTCTTGAGCATGGGAAAGGCGCTATATAAATAAAATGTATTATTATTATTATTATTATTATTAAAGTAATGAGTTTTTAGCAGTTTTTTTTTAAAGTGCTCCACTCTGTTAGCCTGGAGAATTCCTATTGGCAAGCTATTCCAGATTTTAGGTGCATAACAGCAGAAGGCCGCCTCACCACTTCTTTTAAGTTTAGCTCTTGGAATTCTAAGCAGACACTCATTTGAGGATCTAAGGTTACGATTTGGAATATTCTGATATATAAGATGGAGCGAGATTATTTAAGGCTTTGTAAATCATAAGCAGTATTTTAAAGTCAATTATGAACGACACAGGTAACCAGTGTAATCCACAGGTAATCCACAAGTAATGTGCTGAATCGCAGTAAGTAGAAAACGACATTTCTATTGCTGATGATTTTAACGCCAGCCAGGTTTAAATCCTGACGTTCTGTCAACATGAGCACACCACTTCACCTGCTTGTGCTCCAACTGGAAAACACCAAAGAAATGTAACCAGTCCTATTACTTGTATGTTGTAATAGTAGTAAGTATTAGGGCTGTCGCAGTTCAAAATTATTGAAGAAAGGGTTTGAAGGCAAATGCTGACGTTCGATTGCAAAGGAACAGATGTTTGTTTTACCTTGCACTCCATTCTCGTGTTAATCAAGACTTGCTATGTGATGTTGCAGTATTTTGCCGATCTTTTTTTGTATATCACTTCCATGATTAGCCTTTTTGTAAACCTTACAGCCACACCACTTGACATGATGTCTGGGACAGTTTTTTATTTTGTTTCCTATCCCACTGCCTCACTATTTGATGTACAAGTGACATACTCTTAGCTTTTTCTAAACATTTCTACCCTAAAAGTATTATTCTGCATTTAATCTTTTTTTGATTCACTCCTAAACCTTTAATTCCTGGCTACTGGTTTATGCTAAGATGTTCTCATTAATGCAAATGGAAAATGACTGGGACTGCTTTGATTTTCCTTTTATTATTATAACGCTTCAAAATCCCACCTTTAAAGAGATTCATCAGTGTCAGTAATGGATGCCTCCACCGATATACAATGTGACAGAATTAGTTTCCATCTTACATGGCTACAATGCCTAAAACAATAAGGCAAAATTAAAAATATTCAGGCTACAAATCACAATTATGCTGCATTTTTAAAGGAGAAAAAAAATCCCCATTTAGTCTGATCCAGGTTGTGTTTCATTGACTTCTGGCTCCACTCTAGGCAGGGTTCCTCCAATGGCTGGGTTTTAAAGTCTTGTTTCATGTCTTTTTTGTTGTTTTTTGTGCCATTTGTTTATGTTAATTTTGCTTTTGTCGAACATGTGCATTTATTCTTTAATTTTGATCTTGTCTATAAGTTGCCTGTGCTATGTTCTGTGTGTTTTGTGGGTGGTCCCTCAAAAGACAGGGCCACCTGTCATTCACTGTCATGAACTGCCCTCGGCTATATAAATCTGGAGGGTTTTCCACAATTCCTGGCAGTTCATTTTGAACGTGCCTGGGAGTGGCAAGTTTACTTGCGCTTTATTGCACATATTGTGAAATATTAATTATTTAACCTTCTCATTTGTTCCCTTTTATTACGTTTCCGTATTTCTGTATTGTAACCTTGTTTGCCTGCATTCCCTTTTATTTTAGGTAACTCCATTTTCTCACAAACATTTTTGTGGGAATAAACCTTTTTATTTTTTACAAAGGTTCTGTTGTCTTAACATCTAGCATAGGTAGGGAGGTGTACCCCCCACTAGTGGGCATTATTGAAAGTGTTTTTGGAACCTATTGGGATTTATGTGCTATGGGACTCCTACATCTCCCTGCATGGAGTTTGCATGTTCTCCCCGTGTCTGCGTGGGTTTCCTCCGGGCGCTCCGGTTTCCTCCCACAGTCCAAAGACATGCAGGTTAGGTGGATTGGCGATTCTAAATTGGCCCTAGTGTGTGCTTGGTGTGTGGGTGTGTTTGTGTGTGTCCTGCGGTGGGTTGGCACCCTGCCCAGGATTGGTTCCTGCCTTGTGCCCAGTGTTGGCTGGGATAGGCTCCAGCAGACCCCCGTGACCCTGTGTTCGGATTCAGCGGGTTGGAAAATGAATGGATGGATGGGACTCCTACATGCCACGTTGGGTCCACACAATCAAACATCAATATTTTTTTAAACTAACCACATCCTACACTTTCTTCAAAATTTTGCTTCATATTGTTTGTTATCTTCATTTCTGGTAAACACTCAAACTCATTATATGGAATTTAATTTGTTTTGAAAACATCTGCTAAGTAAAACTTATTATAATGAGAACTAAACATTTACAAATGATTACAATGCAACATTTAGTATATTCATTTGCCATTTTTGTAACAGACAAACACAGGCATCATCTTATTGAACTGAGTCACAGTGTGTCCATTTCTATAAAAAAGATTGTCTTCTGCCTTCAATGAGCAAAAGACTTAGCTGGAAAAAAATAAAGACTTAATTTAGCTTGTTTAAGCAATCCTGGGAAATTTTGTATGAGCTTCATATGTATATTACATGCAGTAATGCACATAATGCATAAAGTAAGTTTCATCTACGCAGAGTGACCTAAAAAATTCTCAACCTTCTGTTTCTACAGATGGGGATGTTTTGGATACAGGCTCTAATTCTTCACAAAAAACATCTAAAAAATTAAAAGGGTGAACAAATGATGAATGGCAATACTTTAAATGTCATTTCTGATACACCAACCAGTACAAGATCTATATCTAAAAAGAGACTGGCTGGTGAAATGGTTGATTGGAAGCCTATCTTTGAGGGCCCAAATGTCATTCTGCTGGATGTAAACTTTTATAAGGTGGTGCTGTGTACAACTGGGGGTTGGCGGCTCGAGATTGTTGAGGATTTAAGAATAGACTCCCTTACAGGTTGGGCAAAGAAATTTAAGGCTCAGCCACAAATTAAAAAAACTTATAGTTATAGTGGGGACACTTGATTATTTGATTGCTGAGAGGAATAAGTTAAATCTGGTTCCAATGATTAAGGCTTTGAGAAAGTGTTTCCCCAATGTGGCCCTCCATTTGTCTATGTCACCACCAGTATTTAATCATCCTAAACCCAAAATGATTGAACATTTTAATATGGCTGTAGCGGATCAGTTGAATAATCTTAATGGGGTGTGACTGTTACTTATCTGAATCTTCAGAAGGAGCCCGACACTCCCTGCTATTTGAATACTGAATCTGCAAAGTGCTTAATTAATTCCTGCTTTTTAAATTATTAGACTGGCCTACCTCAACCACAAAGACTAACCTTAAAGTTAGTGGTGGGGTGGCTTAGTCAAATATAGGTTCCTTATGTTAATGTCCCTTTTAGGTGCCTAATCTTAAATCACTATATAGGTGCCGAATCTTACATTTTTCCTTCTCTGGCTTTATTTTTAGAGTCCCTAATCTTAAATTAGACCATTTAAAACCATAATTTTAAAATTTTATACCTAGTTTGGACTACAATTTTGAGGTTTCTCTAATAACCCAAAAATTTTACTTTGAATTATGGGATTTTTATTACTCTATTTTATCTTTTTATGATTGCTTTTAAGACCTCACTATTATTTATTTAAAAATCTCTTCTTAGCTGTCTTAATTTTGCACATTTTTAAAGTCCATTTATGGAGGCAAATTTTGTACGTTTTAAAAGATAATTTAAATAAATGTATTTTAAGAGTTTTTTTTTAGCAACATATGATGATATTTTAGAGGTTTTTAAAGGCCCCCGTATACTATTAATAAGTGTTGAGGCAGGGAGATTAGGCAGGATACTGTCTTCATTGGTAACTTGCCCATGCAATGTTCGTCCTCTAGGGGTCGATCATCTCTACAAACCCTAACCTAATAGCCAGCTTTTAAGAGCATCATTGGATATTGTCCAGGTACCACGCTGAATCAGGTCTGTCCTGGCGTCAGTACAGATGCAGCCTCAACTGCCCTTTCTTCATTTAACCACTTTAACCATTTATTAATTGCTACATACTGTAGCGTAGTGGCTATAGCCTTTGGGCTTCCCTCACTAAAGTAGTGGGTTCAGATCCTGACACTGTGAATTTGAGCAAACCATTTCTCCTGCTTGTGCTGCAATTGCGAAAACAAAGAAAAAAAAACATAAAAAAAAACCAAAGAAATATAACCAATTGTATCTTAAATGTTCTAATACCAGTAAATGTTAGGGCGCTCAGATCATATGGCGCATTTGTAATTGATTTGAGAAAGGGTTTGAAGATAAATGCTGATGTTTGATTGTAAAGGAATGGATGTTTGTTTTACCTTGCACTATATTTGGCATCATGTTAATGAAGTCTTCATTTGCAATAGTGCAGTATTTTGCAGATGTTTTTGTACATTACTTTCATGATTAACCTTTTCGAAAAATTGTATAGTTTGCTATCTTCATTAGTAAAACTTATAGCCACATCACTTCACATGAAGTTTTTTTTTTTGTTTCCTATCCCACTGCTTCAGTGTTTGATCTACAAGTGACATATTCTGAGCTTTTTCTAAACATTGCTCCACACCCTAAAAGTATCACTCTGCATTTGTTCTTGTTTTGATTCACTCATAAACCTTTAATTCCTGACCAGTTTTATGCTAAGACATTCTTACTAATGCAAATGGAAAATAAATGGCATGATTTTGATTTTCCCTTTATTATTATAATGCTTTAAAATCCCACCTTTAAAGAGATTCTTCAGTGTCTGCAATTGATAACTCCACCAACATGCCGCTTAAAACTTAATGTCTAAAATAATAAGGCATATTTTACATATTCAGGGTACATTTATCACAATTATGTTGCATCTGTAAAGAAGAAATAAAGACCCCATTTAGTTTAATCCTGGCTGTTCTTCATTGATTTCTGGCTCCACTTACAGCCCTAGAAATTCATTGTTATGTTTCAGACATTGTTCCTGCCCTGGTTGGGGTTCAAAGTGATTTACGTTAATATTGCTTTTGTTGAACATGTGCATTATTCTTTGTTTTTGATCCTGACTATAAGCTGCCTTTATTATGTTCCATATGTTTTGTGGGTGGTTCTCCAAGAGGTGGGGCTACCTGTCATTCACCATCATGAACTGTCCTAAATCTGGAGGGTCTGCCACAGTTCCTGGCAGTAAATTTTGAATGTGCCTGGGAGTGGTGAGTTTACCTAGGTTTTGTTGTACCTTTTGTGATTTACAGATTATTTGACCTTCTGCTCTGTTCCTTTTGATTATATCTCTGTATTTCTGTATTGGGACCTTAGACACCTGGATTCTTTTTGTTTTAGGCAACTCTGTTTTGTCTTTTGTACTCTACAGAGTTTAATTCTTGTTACAAACATTTTGGTAGAAATAAACCTTTTTATTTTTATAAAGATTCTGTGTTGCCCTTATATCTAACCAGGGTATGATGGTATTCCACCCTCTTGTGGGCATTTTTTTTAAGTGTTTTTGGAAATTATTGAGATTTATGTGCTTTGGGACTCAGTTACCATGTTGGTTCTGCACAATCAAACAGCAACATTTTTTTTAAACTAACCACGCCCTACACTTCGAGATTTTTTTCTAATTTTTGATTCATATTGTTTGTTAATTTATGCATTCTTTGTAAACAGTCAAACTCATTTTATATAATATATGTTGCTTTGAAAACATCTGCTAAATAAAACTTATTATAATGAGAGGTAAACATTTGCAGATCATTACAATGTAACATTTAGTATATTCAGTTATTTCATTTGTGAGACACAAACACAGGCATTGTCCTATTCAATTGAGTCACAGTGTGTCCATTTCTATAAAAGAGATTATTATTTTTTCTTCAGCTAAGTGTAGTCTTTTGCTCCTGAAAGCAGAAAACAAAGACTTAGTTTGTTTAAGCAATCCTGGGTGAATTTGTATAGGTTTCCTAAGTGCATTACAGTTACTTTCATATGTGCAATAAAGCACATATACACAGTTCTTTTTGATCACATCATTTTGTATGCATGGAGAAAGATGTTTTCAAGCACTCCTTACTTTTGAAGGGTGCAGCAGCCACTCAACATGCAGTGCTTTGCAAATGCACCACAAGTAAACATATTAATGTAAGTGGGCACAGTTATAGCATGTGTGGTTTATAAGGATTCAACTTCTTTTCATAGCTTACTTTACGAGTCACTATCAGGAACAAGTTTTCACACAACCGTCAGTTCTAGACTTGAAGACACTGCACCTGCATGGAACTTTAATGACTCAGGTAACAGGGTGCAGTGTTGGTTTGTTCTGGGTGGTGGGACCATTATGATATTCTTTATTGGGACCCAAAACCTCTAGTGGCTCTCCTGTAGTGAGATAATATGATCCTCAGGTCCTACAGTTGTTTGCAGTGTAGAACAGAAGGTGATCAAAACTAATCTGCAGCTTGTCCTGTTGTGGTTTGGTGTTTATAGTCTTTGTGGTAAGTTCAGTGTCACTGGTATATAATGGCATAAAAATCCATTTTATTTTCCAACTGCATGAAATATATTTGGAAACAATGCATCGAATGTTACGTCCTTATCACATATTCTTGGAAACAGTGCACTCAATCAAATCGAAATGTCTGCCATTATGAGGCAGACTGTAGGATTGTTGTCAATATTATTCACTTCAAAGCATAAAATGCAGAAAGCATTTGAAGCAGGGGTGGGAGGTTATATTCAGGAATTTAAATATGGCAGTTAGTGGGTTGTGTGTCCTTTCAAATCCATTGCGTGATAAAGCACCATTTCGTATGGTAAAGGGTTCTATGCATATGAAATTGGTTCTTTGGGCTTTTAAAAGGTTCATAATATGTGGACAAAAACCAGAAATCTTTAATGTATGGTAGGCCACCTAGCAGGGTACAAAAGTTCAACGTCAGTGTAGCTTGTGTTATTCTATACAGGAAGAGTTCTTTAAAATCATAAACCCACTGGTATTTCATAATTCATTTATCATCATTTTATAGATATTTATGGAACCTGTCACAAATCTAAATAAATAAATGCATCCTTGATGTGGATGGTTCTTTTGGGAACCAAAACTGGTTCCCTTATGGTATCACTATGAAGAACCACTCTGGCACTTTTATTTTTTGAAGTGTAGGACCCCTTGTTACAGGGGATATCAACTGTAGCAGTATTTAGTGATTTTTGATTTGATATACTTTTTTAAATCTCTGAGGAGAAAATGGTCTTTTCACATGAATGTGGAGGTCAGAGTGAAGGTTCAGTCATTGAACAGCACTCCTGGAGCAATTTACAGGTTAAGGATCTTGCAGAAGGGTCCAACGGGGTAGAATCTTTTCTGGCAATAACAAGATTTGAACTGGCAACATTCCAGATACCAGAGCAGATCCACCACTCCATTATTAGGATGATTAAAAATCATTCGAAAAGTTAGTTTAAACTTGCTGCAAATCACTGCTTTGTAAAACTGGAGCTGCCTTCAATTCTGTGGTCCATTCTTTGGGCCTTTGCAAAGGCCTTGAACTTCTGATATCAGTGCCATTCACTGCAAAATGTCCCAAGGATACTGTATCAGCAGGCTCACCCTTTATGTTGAGGAGTGGCAGTTAGTAAATCTGGAGTCTAAATTTTGTATTGTTGGTTCATTGAACAAGGCACCATTATCAGGAATTTTGCATTTTAATTTACTGTTAAAATAATTGTTGCTCCTTTCAACTCTTTCAAGTTTCATTTGACAATTCTGAATACTAATGAAATAACAAGTTGTCAAATTCCTAATAACTTTTATATGCGTGACAAATTCCGCTAACATTGAAAATTTGTTAAGAAAAGGTGTGTCACGTCACATCAGGTGTTGCTAACCAATTTTCATAATGAGTACCTAATTGCAGCCTGAAGTACACAATAGGACACAAACTGTTTTGTAACGGCCGACCCCTTACCCAGCCGGCAGCTACACCAAGACCTGTGGCCTGGATAAATTACTGAGGTGAATGTAAATATCAAGCGGTACCGCTAACAAATAATTTTTTCCTCCACAAGCGTCGGATTAAACATAGGCACACAAAAGCAGATATGTAAAATTAAAATGATTAATTATATTAAATGAAATAACAAAAATACAAATTCCATATGAACAACACAAATATATATAACTATGTATGTCCACCACCAAACTAATAAAGTTACAACACCATATATTCAATAGCAAAACCCTCCCTTGTCCCAGTAACATATAACAACACAAAACACGAATACAAATAAATGGATACGGAAATGCTGATGATTGTGAATAAAATGAAAACTGTCCTGAATACGGATGACTATACGAGAGATAAATGATTTCTTTGAATTTCCCGGCAAATGGAGCAGCCTCACCGTGAATCCTCGGTGCGTGGTGGATGATGATCCGACCCCGGGGTCTCTGGTGATGAGTGATGGAAGACAGTCCGGTGGAATGAAAACAAACTATTGCAAAAGCGCGATGTGGGAAACAGCAAGTAGGTTGGTTCATGGTAGTGAAAAATTGTCTCCTTCTTTCTCCTCTTTCCTCCTTGTTTCCTCCTGATTGCTTAAATAGTCCTGTGCCGGATGTAATTGATTGATAGTTAACAGGTGTTTTCCAATGTGGGGCTGCAGTTTCTTTCCATCATCCGTCCCCCTTTATGGGGACAACATTCACTGACACACATAAACAGCAAATGGGACGATGGAAACAAGACGCACTCAGACTAACACTGACAACACTATTACTACTATGTAGCCCCGTTACAGTTTAATCTACAGTAAAATATCAGATTTCAAGGACCACTGCAAAATATATATGCAGCATATCTAAGGGGCATGCAGGGTGGAAGAAGGAAGCATCATCTTCATATTGTAAAAATGTGACTATTGTGTTGTGTCAATGGAGTCTTTTTCAGAATGTGAGTTAAAAGAGAGGAGAGGGAGACAGACTCCTGCATATGCCTAAGGCTTCAGTGCTTACTTTGTCTCTCTTTTGTGGTGTGTTTCGATGGCTATTATTGGACACCAGGCAGAGAAGAGCACTACTTTGAAGAGCTGTCCTCAATAATCACTTTTGAAGTTCAAAATTATTCACCCCCATTTTCTTATTTATCTAGATAAATAAAATTATGAAGACGCTTGGTCTCATGAGCTGCCATTTTTAGCAACGACTGGGTAAATGCATTGAATTTCAGATACCCCTCATTACTGTCCAGATTATCCATCCGGACACTCATCTTGTTTCAGGATCATAGGAAGCTTTGACAGACGTGAATGCATGCCATCCACTACAGGCCATGCTCAAATGCAATGTATTCTTGCTAAGAGACCTGACGTAACTTTTTTGGCTGTGATTATAGGGATAATTTGATGAAAAGTCTCCTCTGCAAGGACTTGAGAACTTGGGGCTAGTGTTATAACAACCTTTTTGAAAAAGAAGCATTTTCTAAATGTTGGAAAATTAAAATTGGGCTTATTGTTTTTGGAAAGTGGCCACATCGTTTATTGTGTCAGAGTACCCTTCAGTAAGATGCTTTTCGCAATTTGGTGTTCACTTGCTGTCCAAAACTGGACAACAGCAGTGCATTTTACAAACATGTGGTAATAACTTTCTTTTTTTCTGACATTCTCCTAGTGTCCTCGTTGAGCTGTTATCGGTGTACTCCAGATGCTTCTCTAACATGCAGTAATACGCAGATAACTTGCAGTCCGCAGGAAACACATTGTGCCAGTGCAGCAATAACAACCTTTACAGGTAAAAGAAAAAAAAGTTACTTTATATTCAGTTCAAAAAATCAATGAAATGGCAGTTGGACCTTACAATTAATAGACTATTTACATTATTTGAGTATTTTCATGTTCAAAGACTAGATTGTTAACATTGATTTGAAAGAAGCACATCAGCATTGACTTTTAAACTGGCAGCACACAGGTAGTTCTCTTTTGTCTTTATTATACAAAAATATAAATCAAAGACCAATTGTTCAGTTTGTTTATGCTTTAAATATGAATAAATGGAAGTGGGCAGACAAGCTCGAGCCATTTCATTCAACACAAGTGTTATGCAATATGCATTAATGAAAGTTACTTAAAATTTGTGCTGTTGTTTTCTAGTACATTAATGAAAAAAGAAATAAATGTAAAAAACAATTTAACTTATCAATGGCATAGCATAAGGAGAAACATTATTTTCAGTAAATTTAGTTTAATTTATTTTTTATTTTCCAAAGCACAATGAAATGCTTATCTGCATGGTTCCTCAAAAACAAAGAAATTGATTAAAAAATAACAAATGAAATATTAACAGCATTATCACATTTATCCAACATTTAGGAGAATTACAGCTAATACATTACAATACAGAAATCCAAAAAAGTAACATTGTTTGAGGAAGTATTCTCCTTTCAGATATGAAAATGTTATTTTCTTCTGCCACCAGCAAGAGGCAAGGAGAGAGGAAAAATGACTCTGATATGAATAGCTGGGATTCCTAATACATTTTTGTGCCTTTTTACATTAATGGACTGTGAATGCTTTTAATTAGCAAATGTTTTTTTTTTTCAATATGGCTAATCACTCTATTCCCCACTCTCTATGGAGCCTATGTTCTGAGTGTGAACCACTGCCATTTCTTACTTTGATGTAGTCGATAAATAAAGCTTCTATTCCACACTTACAGAAAATGTAACTTTCTGGAGCAAGTGATACTTCTGTTAATGTTTTAAAAATGTACATATAGCTAGAATTGTTTGTTAAAAGTGTCTATCTTTATGCTTCTTTATAGAGGGGCAGACTATTAATCTCGATGCCAGTGATTGCGCAGCTCCAACTGACTGTGGTATAGCGTCTGTGAATTTTCTTTTATCACGGGTCACTGTCAACGTTCAGTGCTGTGACACAGATTACTGCAACACTGCCTATCCTCCAGGTAATATTAAGTCATGACCTTCACCAGTACTTTTATTTTATGTTCTTTCCCATATGTAGATTTATGCTGCATTCCATTTACCTTAGAAGTTTGATGTTGGAGCTGTTAATGATGTTACACCTGAGTTGACCGTGTCCCAGTAAAACATTCAGAAAATCCACATGGATGCCTCCAGGAAAGCCTTTGTTTTGCTTGCTTTTCTGGAATAAATAGCAGTTCATAACAACATTGTAGCACCATGTCCATAGTATTGTGTGTGCAACTGATTTATTGAGACACAAATAAACAAAAGTGCTAATAAACAGTATAACACAACAACTTTCACTAAAGTCGGTGGTGTATGTCACTATTCTGGATTGATGTCACAATCTGAAGTCAGACAAATTCGAACTTGACAGACCAGGCCCAAATTTCCGAATTAGAAATTCAACTTGTGCGGGTACTCCATCTGAAGGGTCTGACTAGGAACTCAGAAATTTGAACTTCCAAGTTCAAGAGGAATGCAACATTAGTGTGGGCAGTACTGGGTAGCACTACTGCTTCTCAGATCCATCATTCTGGATTTAAATCATGTACTGGATGTCCTCCGTGTTGAGGTTCTCCCTACGTATGTGTGTGGGTTCCTCCATGTACTCCAGTATTTCCTTCCAAATTCTCAAACACTTTAAAATTAGACCTCACAAGACCCAGCCCAGGGCTTTCTCTTGTCTTTTACCCAGTGCTGCCATTGGCAATAGATTGGCAACAGGGTCTGTGAACTAGACTGAGTGAGTTTGCAGACATTATGCTATTTCAGCACAGTGAATTATACATATGTATTCTAAGATGAGGAGTATCATTGATACATTTAGATAAACACAAGGGCAGCTGATCTATCACTAAGACAGAACAGAAAACATTTCCAGGTTCTGTTTAAAGGTTAATATTGACAGAGCCTCAAACAGATCTAGAGAGAAGGAATTAAACACAGCAGAGACTACAAGGCTAATATCTGTACACCAAGATTTGCATAAAGAACCTTTACAACACCAAAAAAGTCTACATCAGAAGATTTAGGGTGTCAGACAGTTTAGAGCAGGTGAAGAAATGAATACAGGTCAAAGGTGCTGAAGTGACAGATTTGTGAGTCAGGGGCAACATTTCAAGGATTATTCAGTATTAGATATTAAGGAAGTGTAATGAGGACATTATGAGGTAATGTGTTCAATGAGTTTGATTCCTGTCATCACTCTAGCAGTATTGTTTTATACATGCTAATCTGTCATGCCGGTAGACCACAAAGTTTTATTGTTTCGCAGAATCAAACTGTCTCCTCTTTTTTAAATACAGCTTACAATAATAACACTCCAAATGGCTTGGTGTGCTGTGGAGCTAAAGATTGCCAGACTACGGTGCAATGCCTTGGAATTGAAAATACTTGCTTATCTGCTTCGTGTAAGTAAAATCCAAGATTGTCCTCTCTTAAAGAATAACCTGTTTTCTCTTTTAAAATAGTGAAGATGATCTGCGTCTTCTCATCATCCTGTCTTGTAACTATATGCACTGACCCTTGGCTGTCATGTTTTTACTTTGACAGACACTTTCACGTTTGGAGACTTGTATAGACAAGGTCATTTCTTTCATATTTCCATTTACTTATTGAAGCACTGAAGGTCTGATAAAAATTTGACTTTTTTCTCTGCCAAACCTTGGTACCTCGCTGAAACTTCTCATTCCCAGCTCACCTAACAGGTATGACCAGGCAGGAAATGAGATGCCAGAATGCACTCTCAACCTTTTAAAAACTGGTTTGCATCCCTGCCACCTCAGCATTATATTATCATTTAAATGCAACCATAAACATCTATGCCAGTATGTGCAACAAATCTCACAATTAAAATACATTTAAATTTGTTTTGTTTAACATGAAGAATAAGAATACATTTTAAGCCACTCCAATTCCTAATTATGTAACTAATTTTTCATGTAAGTCAAGTCAAGCGGCTTTATTCTCATGCAGTCCATAAAGATAATTGCATCATACTGTGACATGAAATAATGTTCATCAGGACCGCTATTCAGCATTCACATAAACACAGGCCAAGTGCAAGACAAGTAAAGAATGATACCATACTCTAAATAAATAAATAACAGGTGATGAATACACAGTAATTAAATAACATAAACATTAATGAATACAAATATAATGACAACTACTAATAATAAAAACATCAGTAGTAACAAATTTAATGCATATATTGAAAGTACTAGGAGAAGATCTGAGAGCAGAGGGGCAGCAAACAGTTCAACGACCAGACAACTAAGGGCTAGAAGCTGTTTCAGAACCTGACAGAGCTTGTTTTGAAGCTATGGTAAAAGTAGAAACAACTAGAAGAGTGGAAGTGGTCCTTCACAATTCTGTAGGCATTGCCAATGCAATTCTTGATAAAGATGCCTTTAATGAAGGGCAGAGAGGTCCCAATGATTTTTTCTGCTGTGTGCACTATCCTTTGTAGGAGAGAAGGAAGTTGAGACACTGCTGCACCTTCTTGTCTATGGCAGTTATGTTAATTGACCAAGTAAGGTGAGCTGTCAGGTGCACACCAAGGAATTTGGTGCTCGTGACTGGTTCCACAGTAGATCCCTTAATATGTAGTGGGGTGTGGAGGCCTTTCTGAAGTCAACAATCATCTCTTCATCTTGTCCATGTTAAGAGACAGATTGCTGCACTTGCACCAGTCCACCAGTTGTCGTATCTCTAATTCTTTAAGCTGACTCATTACCATTGCTGTTGACACCCAAATGGAGTTTTGCTGTGAGAAAACATTTAATATTTTCCCAAGAGTGTTTTATTTTATATATTGCAGAAATGCTGTCTGAGTCCTCGAAACTGAGCAATATTTTTTCCAGCATAGAGGAAGATGGGAGATGAGGAAAACAGGGCAGGTTCTGTTTGAAAGAAATGTGTTGCTGGAAAGTTAAATTTGGAATGTAATTATTCATAGGATGCAAAGACATTGTCTATATAAAGATCTCTAAGTAATTTAATCTCAAATGTTTTCCAGAAATTAAAAACTGCATATGTTTGCGAGGGTGGAAAAAGGTGGTTCTCGTGCAGAGGTGCCACAGATAAAAGCTTCTCTATCTTAAAATACTTCCTACATTGGTTCCATATTCTGAGTGAGTGAAGCACAATTGGGTTGTTAGTATATTGGCGATAACTTGCATTTATAGGGGCACAAAGCAGAGAATATAAAGAAGTACTGCAGGATTTTATTTCTATGGTGGACCAGGCCTGCGTATGTTCATCTATTTGTGTCCATATCCAGGTTTTTATAGCTTGTATGTTTGCTGCCCAGTAATAAAACTGAAAGTTAGGTAGAGCCATGCCACCTTCTGCCTTAGGTCTTTGTAGGGTCGCTCTTTGGATACGTGGATGTTTTAAGTTCCAAATAAATGAGGTTATGGTTGAATCTAATTGCTTAAAAAATTATTTATTAATGTATATTGGAATGTTTTGAAATACAAAGAGAAGCTTAGGAAGGATATTCATCTTAACAACGTTAATTCTTCCAGCTAGAGTGAGATGAAGGGTTGACAATCTATGCAAGTCTTGCTTAATTTTTTCCATACAGACGGCAAAATTTTGTTGAAAAGAGCTTTAAAGATGTTTACTTGTGATATTTACCCCTAGGTATTTAAACTGATCTGCAATGATAAAAGGGAAGGTGTCCAATCTAATAGTGTATGCTTGATAATTCACTGGGAAGAGCACATTTTTATTCAAATTAATTCTGAGACCAGAAATCTTTGAAAATTCTGTAAGTGCTGTTAGGACTAAAGGCACAATATTTTGTGGGTCTGATATATATAGTACCATATAGAGAAAGTTTCTGTTCAAGTCCTTCTCTGATAATCCCCTTTATCTAATAAGTATTTCGACAGTGAACTGCCAGTGGCTCGACGGCGATTGCAAAAAGTAGTGGTGACAATGGGCATCCTTGTCAGGTACCACGTTCTAGTTTAAAGTAGTCTGAATTAATGTTGTTAATACAAACTGAAGCTTTTGGATTGGTATACAGTAGTTTGTTTGATCCATGCACAAATGTTTGGGCCAAACCCACATTTCTCTAATGTAGTGAAAAGGTAGTTCCATTCAATCATATCAAATGCTTTTTCTGCATCCAACGATAATAATATCTCTGGGGTGTTTGACTTTGCAGTTGAATATATTACATTAAACAGATGTCAAAGATTGGAAGCTAGGCATTGGCCTTTAATAAATCCAGTTTGATCTTGTGATATTACCGAAGGCAGCACTTTCTCCATCCTTCTAGCTAGGACTTTGGAGAGTATCTTAACATCATTATTCAGAAGTTAAATTGGTTTGTACGATGCACAATGTAATAAGTCCTTATTCTGTTTAGGAAAGACTGTGATTAATGTTTGGCAAAAAGTTTGAGGTAGAATTTGATTGTCTCTAGCTTCTGTAAATGTTGCTAATAAGAGGGGAGCTAGCTGAGTGGAGAATTTTTTGTAAAATTCGACAGGGTAGCCATCAGGGCCTGCTGCTTTCCCACTCTGAAGTGACTTTATAGCATCTAGTAATTCTGATAGTGCCAAATGTTCATCCAATTCCTCTGCAATGAGAGTATCTATTTGTGGTATCTGTAATGCATCCAGAAATGCATTAGATTGTGTCTTGTCTTCTTTAAACTCAGTAGAATATAAGGATTTATAGTAGTTTCTAAATGTGTGCATTATATTTTTATGGTCAATGATTTTATCTCCGTTCGTGTTGATGATTATTGGGATTGCATTGCGAACTTCTTGCTTGTGGATTTGTTGAGCTAAGAGCTTATCAACTTTCTTTCCATGTTCATAGTAATGATGTCTTGATTTAAAAATGAGTTGTTCAGTTTCTTTAGTTGTTAAAAGGTTGAGCTCTGAATGCAGAGTCTGCCTTTTCCTATGAAGAGTCTCACTTGGATGCCTGGTATGTTCTTGATCTATTCTAGTAATTTCGCTGGTTAGCTCTGATATCTTCTTGGTTTCTAATTTATTTCTGTGGGAAAGATATGAGATAATCTGTCCTCTTAAGAAGGCCTTCAGGGTTTCCCAGAGTATTCCTGCAGTGACCTCTGAGGATGTCTTTGTCTCTAGAAAGAAACTGATTTGTTTTGATATAAATTCTGTACAGTTCTCGTCTGCTAATAGAAGTGGGTTAAGACGCCATCTGCGAGATGAGTATGTGGGGCATAATAATTTTAGCTCCAAGATCAGAGGGACATGGTCAGAAATAACAATAGTGTCGTACTTGCAAGATTTAATCGTAGGCAAGAAATTATTATCTATAAAGAAATAATCAATTCTTGATTAGCAATGATGCACTGTTGAGTAGAAGGAATATGTTCTTGAGTTTGGGTTTAGAAACCTCCATGGGTCTAATAAGATGTGGTCAGTTAAAAACTGTGTAATTGTCTTTGCAGTGTTAGATGTCATCACTCCTGTGACAGGAGACCTATCTAAGAGTGGATTTAAAACACAATTAAAGTCCCCAGCTATTATAATTTTATGAGTGTTCACATTGGAAATGGATGTAAATACATTTTGGGTGAATTCCCTATCATCTACATTTGGTGCATAAACATTTATCAAAATCACTTCAGGATCAGATACTACATCTGATACCACAAATGAGACTGTTGTATGTATGAGAATTCGCACACCTCTAGTTTTCTTTGTAAAGCTGGAATGGAACATTTGGCCAGTCCAGTCTTTTTGCAGCCGGAACTGATCCTTGCTTAATAAGTGGGTCCTCTGTAAAAATACTATTTTAACGTCTAGACCTGTTAGGTAAGAGAATACTTTCTTTCTCTTTAATTCGTGATTCAGGCCTTTAACATTCCAGCTCATAAAGTTAACTGTCCCATCATGGAGACATTGATTCTGAATTTTTTATGTAATTTTGTAGTCTTAATTGGACATAAGACAGCTTTAACCTTAATTTCCAATTTTCCCACGAGTTATTGTCATGCAGCCTGTTGTTACATTGGTAATTATAATTATAAGGATTAAAAGGATAGATTAGATATAGCTTGCTCTCTTTCTCACCCCCCTTATCCCCCAGCACCCCATTTTGCCTCCCCACGTGTGGCTGGACCCCACTTCACAAAGTCCCAGTTCTCTGACATAACTAGAGACAAAACACGTCACAGGCTTTCCGTAACTGCTGTTTAATAGTTTAAAAAGCGGCACGTTTAGCAGCTGTTGAGGGTGAGAAATCAGGTAAAATACAAATGCGGTTATTTTTATATATAATCTCTTGTTTGTGTCTGAGAAGTGACATTACATTAAGCTTAAATTGTAATCTCTCAAAGCGAACAATTAGAGTCCTAAATTTAGAGGTATTTGATCCACGTATGCGATAAACTGCTGCTATCTCGGTGTCTGATTTAAAGTCCTCTCCAATTATTTTTGAGAATAGTTCAGCTACGAGTTTCACTGGGTTTGGACTTTCACACATCTTAAGAGCAGTCAGACCATTCTTGGTGTTTCAGTAGCATCGACAGCTTTGAACATCAACAATCACATGGTAATGAAGTTTCGACACAAGCTGTGATACAGTTTTGACACTTCTTCTTCTTTCGGCCGCTCCCGTTAGGGGTTGCCACAGCGGATCATCTTCTTCCACATCTTTCTGTAATCTGCATCTTGTTCTGTTACACCGATCACCTGCATGTCCTCTCTCACCACATCCATAAACCTTCTCTTAGGCCTTCCTCTTTTCCTCTTCCCTGGCAGCTCTATCCTTAGCATCCTTCTCCCAATATACTCAGCATCTCTCTTCTGCACATGCCCAAACCAACACAATCTCGCCTCTCTGACTTTGTCACCCAACCCTCCAACTTGAGCTGACCCTCTAATGTACTCATTTCTAATCCTATCCATCCTCGTCACACCCAATGCAAATCCTAGCATCTTTAACTCTGCCACCTCCAGCTCTGTCTCCTGCTTTCTGGTCAGTGCCACCGTCTCCAACCCATATAACATAGCTGGTCTCACTACCGTCCTGTAGACCTTCCCTTTCACTCTTGCTGATACCCGTCTGTCACAAATTACTCCTGACACTCTTCTCCACCCATTGCACCCTGCCTGCACTCTCTTTTTCACCTCTCTTCCACAATCCCCATTACTCTGTACTGTTGATCCCAAGTATTTAAACTCATCCACCTTCGCCAACTCTACTCCCTGCATCCTCACCATTCCACTGACCTCCCTCTCATTTAAACACATGTATTCTGTCTTGTTCCTACTGATCTTCATTCCTCTCCTCTCTAGGGCATATTTCCACCTCTCCAGGGTCTCCTCAACCTGTTCCCTACTATCACTACTGATCACAATGTCATCAGCAAACATTATAGTTCATGGGGACTCCTGTCTAATCTCATCTGCCAACCTGTCCATCACCATTGCAAATAAGAAAGGGCTCAGAGCCGATCCCTGATGTAATCTCACCTCCAACTTGAATGCATCCGTCACTCTTACCACAGACCTCACCACTGTCACACTTTCCTCGTTCATATCCTGTACAACTCTTACGTACTTCTCTGCCACTCCCGGCTTTCTCATACAATACCACAGCTCCTCTTGAGGCACCCTGTCATATGCTTCTCCAGGTCCACAGAGACACAATGCAACTCCTTCTGGCCTTCTCTAAACTTCTCCATCAACATCCTAAGAGCAAACATTGTATCTGTGGTGCTCTTTCTTGGCATGAAACTATACTGCTGCTCACTAATCATCACCTAACTTCTTGACCTAGCTTCCACCACTCTTTCCTATAACTTCATGCTGTGGCTCATCAATTTTATTCCCCTGTAGTTACTGCAGTCCTGCACATCCCCCTTATTCTTAAATATCAGCACCAGTAAACTTCTTCTCCACTCCTCAGGCATCCTCTCACTTTCCAAGATTCCATTAAACAATCTGGTTAAAAACTCCACTGCCATCTCTCCTAAACACCTCCATGCGTCCATAGGTATGTCATCTGGACCAACGGCTTTTCCATTTTTCATCCTCTTCATACCTGTCCTTACTTCCTCCTTGCTAATCAGTTGCACTTCCTGATTCACTAGCTCCACATCATCCAACCTCTTCTCTCTCACGTTCTCTTCATTCATCAGCCTCTCAAAGTACTCTTTCCATCTGCTCAACACACTCTCCTTGCTTGTGAGTACATTTCCATCTTTATCCTTTATCACCCTAACCTGCTGCACATCTTTCCCAGCTCGGTCCCTCTGTCTAGCCAATCGGTACAGGTCCTTTTCTCCCTCCTTAGTGTCCAACCTCTCATACAACTCATCATAGCCTTTTCTTTAGCCTTCGCCACTGCTCTCTTCACCTTGCTCCTTATCTCCTTGTACTCTTGTCTATTTCTGCATCTCTCTGACTATCCCAATTCTTCTTTGTCATCCTCTTCCTCTGTATACTCTCCTGTATTTCCTCATTCCACCACCAGGTTTCCTTTTCCTCCTTCCTCTTTCCAAGATGTCACACCAAGCACCCTTCTTGCTGTCACCCTTATTACATCTGCTGTAGTTTCCCAGCTGTCTGGTAACTCTTCACTGCCACCCAGTGCCTGTCTCACCTTCTCCCTAAACTCAACCTTGCAGTCTTCCTTTTTCAACTTCCATTATTTGATCCTTGACTCTGCCCTCACTCTCTTCCTCTTCTTGATCTCCAACATCATTCTACAGACCACCATCCTATGTTGCTTAACTACAATTTCCCCTGCCACCACTTTGCAGTCTTCAATCTCCTTCAGATCAACTCTTCTGCATAGGATGTAATCTACCTGTGTGCATCTTCCTCCACTCTTGTACGTAACCCTATGTTCCTCCCTCTTCTTAAAATACGTATTCACCACAGCCATGTCAATCCTTTTGGCAAAATCCTCTATCCTCTGACCTTCTTCATTCCTCTCCTTGACACCATACCTACCCATCACCTCCTCATCTGCACTGTTCCCTTCACCAACATGCCCATTGAAATCCGCTCCAATCACCACTTTCTGTCCCTTGGATACACTGCTCATCATTTCATCCAACTCACTTCAAAAATTTTCTTTCTCACCCATTGCACACCCAACTTGCGGTGCATATGCACTAACAACATTCATCATCACACCTCCAATTTCCAGCTTCATAATCATTACCCTGCCTGACACTCTTTTCACCTCCAAACCCTCTTGACATTCTGTTCCTTCAGAATAACTCCTACTCCATATCTCCTCCCATCCACACCATGATAGAACAATTTGAATCCAACTCCAATCCACCTGGCCTTACTCCCCTTCCATTTAGTCTCTTGCACACACAATATATCAACCCTCCTTCTCTCCATCATATCTGTTAACTCTCTCCCCTTACCAGTCATACTGCCAACATTCAAAGTTCCTACCCTCAGTTCCACTCTCTTTACTTTCCTCCTCTCCTTCTGCCTCTGGACACGTCTCCCCCTCTTCTTCTCCTTCTTCTTCGGCCAACAGTAGCCCAATTTCCGCCAGCACCCTGTTGGCTAACAGCACTGGTGCCGGTCATTGTTACCCTGGGGCTCGGCCAATCCGGTATGGAAATTTGTATTGTTGTCCGCATATTGATCTGGCAAAATTTTACACCACACGCCCTTCCTGACGTAACCCTCCCCATTTATCCGGGCTTGGGACCGACACGAAGAAACACACTGGTTTGTGCATCCCCCTGTGGCTGGGTTTGGTACGTTGTTTTAACACAGTGCGCTTAATTAAAGCAATACAAGCTTCAAAGCCTCAGTGTCACACCCCAAATCCCTACTTTTACCTTTATCTCATAGTATAATTTCTTTAGTTCTTTCATTTTATTTTGGCAAATGTTTCTCCCTATTTCAAGAGGCCACATTCCTTGTAAATCTCCACCTATGAGTTGTAAAAACTGATTCTCTTATGGCAATTTACACCACTGCCTAGAAGTTTGTTTTATTCTCCCCAGGGTGATACCCTGTCTGACCCCAAGAGTTATAATTAGATACGTGAGATATTTTTAATCTTGACTAAAAAGCTCAGTATAAATAAATTCATTTTTGAAATACTTGGCTAAAACTTTAGTCAAATATGCAGTATTTTCATTGAAACTTATCTGGTCCTGGGTATGACGTTAAATTGCAGACGGCCCTGCAAGTGGTTCTCCAACTTGCAGGGAAAATTTGGGGGTTGTTGGCAGGACTGGCACCCCAGCCACCCTAAAAACTTCACACAGCTCCAAAATGGTAGACAGGACTCCTTTCTGCTCTCCATGGAAGTAGCTCTCCTGCAGCTGCCCTTAGGAAGGCTGCTTGCATTATGAAAGAGATGGGGGAAAGCCCTCGGGAACCTCATCCTGGAAGAGTTGAAACTGTCAGAGAGCCAATGGCATCAATCCTGTTAGGGATTGGAACTAGTGTGGTACTGAGGCATCACCCACTGGACAGCAGCACTTGGTCCCAATCTGAGGCAGCTCATCTAAGTAGGTGTATGGAACGTCTTGCCTTTTTGCTGTTGGAGGAGTTTTGTAAACTCCACCTTTCAGTGGCAGTACTCTCTGAGGTGCTCAGACCTGGGACTGGCCAGATCTTTGTAGGTGGTACACCTTTAATTGTTCTGGTCACTCTGATGGCAGTCATACTCAGGGAGTAGCAGTTACTGTGGTGAATCGACTCCTCCGAATAGTGTCCGATGTCACTCCTTTCAATGAGTGTATTATCAGACTCAGGTTAAGGTACTCTCTAGGTGCCTTGTCTGATGTCTCAGTGTATGCTCCGACCGCAGTGAGTGATGAGGGAGACATTTTATTTGCAGCTTTGCTCGGTGGTTGATGGGTGCCTGCAAGGTAACACTCCTCTGGTCATGAATGATTTCAATGCCACAATTGGCACTTACAGGATTGGCTATGAGGAATGTGTCAATGCCTATGGTTCTGGCGACTGTAGTGAAAGTGGCTCCATATTCCTTGATTTTGCAAAAGGTCAGGGGCTGCAGATTGCTGGATCCTGGTTCCTGTTGGACTTGGTACTCCAATACTGGTGGTGCTGTGAAGGAGACTGATCATATCCTTGTGGGCGGACACTAGAGGCTCTTACAAAACTGTAGGGTTTACAGAAGTGCCCAGTTTAAGAATTGTGAACACAGACTTTTTATTGCTACTCTGAAGATCTAGCATAGGTTCAATAGGCTAGCACCTACTAGGAGAATGAGGCTGGACCTGGCCAGACTCCAAGATCAAGCTGTTTCTAATGAGTTTGCATGCAGTTTGTGTGAGGAACTTGCAGACTTGGGTGCGACTGCTGATCCTAATATGATATGGGAGACCTTCTGTGACAAGAACCTGAAGGTTGCTGAGGGTTGTGTTGATTTTGCTGGTGTTCACAGAAGGAAATGTTTCATCTTGCAGAGCACCCTGCATATCACCAAGAGGAGTTGCAGCGTACAGCTTGATGGCAAGTTCTGGGGCCTCATGTATAAACGGTGCATACGCACAGAAATGTTGCATACGAACGTTTCCACGCTCAAATCGTGATGTATAAAACCTAAACTTGGTGTAAAGCCACGCACATTTCTACGGTACCTCATACCCTGGCGTAAGCAATTTCTCCGCTCGGTTTTGCAGACTGTCGGCACCCAGCGTCAAAGCAGTGCTACTGTTCCTGTGTGGTTACCCTTTCTTTCTTAGACCCACATTCCTGACGCGGCTTTATAAATACACTGAAATGAACTGCATATTGTTTATTAGTGTAATGCATCTGATTGTAATTGTAATATAATGGTCCAGGGAATAGCCATAGTATTCCAAATATCGTAACTGCTTTAGCGTTGTTACTCTCAATGCATCTTCTTCTTCTTTCAGCTGCTCCCGTTAAGGGTTGCCACAGCGGATCATCTTTTTCCATATTACTCTCACTGCACCACTCGGAGTATTTATATCACTGTATCTGAGTGGGGAATCACAGCAGCAGCTGATCAGAAAGAGAATTATTGGTATACAGTTTCAAGCACACACTACCTCAGCCACGGCAAAACGCGTCAAAGCCTTTCCTGTACGGACCTCGCATTTCAGAAACAGTTTCATCCCAAGAACTATAAACGTACTCAATCAGTCCATCAAGTGCTCCTTGTAGAACTGTTTGTACTTATAAGTACAATTACCCCACCGTAAACTTGCACTACAGTTATAATATTGCACAACCTGCACCACTTTATAAAGCGCGTATGATGACGATATCATTTTTAAGATGAAATGCAGCAAAATATGTTGCTTATAGTATACAGATAAAACTTTAACTTCATTTAAATAATCTGTATTGTTAATAGTGAAACATGTGAGGACACGGTGCCGCAGCGCTAGCTAGTTCACGGATAGCTCCTGCCTTGTGCTGTATTATTGCTGGTGCTGACGCGACACTGGAAGGATAGACGGATAGAATTATTAAACATGTACTACAAAGATATTTCAATGTTCCTTAAAAGTTTTGAAGAATCGGTGTTCTAAGCTTACAGATGGCTTAACGTCTATTACAGAGCTGATTGTGTGGCGATTGGGTATTTGGAGAAAGAAAAGTAAGGACAAGAATTGGAGGTTAGTACGTTTGAAAGAGACAGTACTTCTGTAATAAATTATTTCATCGAAGGTCGCACATGGCGCAGCAAGCCTCTTGTGTGAGATATGAACAATCACTGCGCCACCGTGTTCCCATGTTTAATAACATGCTTTCATTCCTATCATCATGAAAAAGATATCACATATACATCTCAGTATTTTAATAATTCAGAGAGCTGTAATATCACGAATGTAATGGATTATGTGTCCTGTCAGAGAAAGAGAAAGAATGGAAGCATGTAGTGATTCACACACATAGAGCACATAGAAGATCAAACACAGAACAAAGCATTTAATGTGCTACTTGAGAAACTAGTAAAATAAACGATTTTAAAATGAAGTTTATAATGTTCTACTTTAATGACAAAATAAACTACGTGATTAAAGTGGAAATTTCAAGATTAAAGTTGACATTTCGTGCTTTTTTCCCACTGTGTGCCTATTTTTTTTCTCTGTACCCTAATAAGCTTTCATATGACACTCAGACGGTCCGCTACGAGTTGCCTTTTCACGCCGACTTTGATATGTGACAACTTCTTTTTTATTTCGGGCACTGTGCGACTTTGTGAACTTGAGCTTTCGAGTTTCTCCGACACTATATCACTCGATCAACTTTCTTTTGTTGATTATACCACTGTTTAAACCAACAAATAGAACGTTTTTCCTTTGCCTCCACTTGGTATTTGCTGAAATTCTTATATTTTCCCCCGTGCTTTTCCCATTGTCTTTTCACAGAAGGCTATTTATATCGATTTGCATATTCAAAGAGGCATAATTCTGGGAGGAGTTGGGGTGGGACAGAAGGCACGTGCACGTGCGTTACTTTTCACGCTGATCGGGAATTATGTAGTGGAAGAAGGGATTTTTCTGTGCGTATGCACATTCCCGCTTTTGTGCTTACGCCATGTTATAGTGTAAGTTCTACGCACGGCGTTATACATGAGGCCCCAGATATGTACTGGGATCTGAGAAGAATGGCTGTTAGGGCTCTAAGGGCAGATAAGGACGTGTTTTTTAGAGGAATCTATGAGTAAGTGACACACCAACTATGGTCTAGTGACCCAAATCATGCTTACAGAGGAATCGAAGCATTACACACATCCAAATCTGTTCCTCTGAGAGTCACAGTCAAGGCGGGTGATGGAACAGTCCTTACGGATGACGCTGCAGTTGTGACCTGCTGAGCTGGCTACTTTGTGCAGCTGTTAAAAGCTGATTCTCCAGCTAGGACGTTGGACATCTCTGGGTCCACGGTCCTTGAGGCTGAATCTCCAATTAGTTGTGAAACACCCAGTCTCACTGAGATTACACAAGTGGTGAACCAGCTGAGGGTAAGGGAAGGCTGCAGGGATCTTTGGTTTCTAGATTGAACTTCTTCAGGCTGTCTGCCTTGCATTGCAAGCAATCTTTGCTTCCATTTGGGAGATGGGTGTCATCTCAACTGACTGGGAAACAGGACTTGTCGTCCCTATCTGAAAAGGTAAAGGAGATATCTTGGATTGTGGCAACTATACGGAGATAACACTGCTCTGTCGGTAAGGTCCTTGCTAGGGTCATCCTCAATAAGATCTGTGATCACTTGCGCACCTACCAGTGGCTGGAGCAGTCTGGTTTTATGCCTAAGAAGTCTACCATCGACACCTGGCACTGAGGGATCTCTTGGAGCACATATGCAAATATTGGCAGAGTTTCTTTGCAGCCTTTCTCGATTGTCATAAATCATTAGACTTCACGGGATCCCCCAGAGTTGCTGGATATTATGGCCCTCCTGTACACTGCTACTGTGAGCACTATGCAGAGGTGAAGCAGAACCTCTGCATTTTTCCCAGTTGATTCTGGGGTTCATCAGGGGTGTGTTCTTGCTCCTTTTCTGTTCAATGCTTGCATGGGCTGAGTGTTGGGCAGGGTCGTGGGGTCCAGCAACTGTGGGACATCTATTGGTGAAGTAAGAGTCACAGATCTTGACTTTGCTGATGATGCTGTGATCTTCACAGAGTTGATGGAGGTTCTGATCAGGGCTCTTGATAGATTGAGCAAGGAATCTGAGTGTCTGGGCTTGCGAGTGTCCTGGAGAACAACCAAGATCCAGGCCATTAATGACCTCTTGGGCATAGCCATCAGCAGTGTGTCTATCTGCGGAGGGAATGTCGACCTCGTCGAGAGGTCTACTTACCTCAGTAGCAACATTCATGTCACTAGTGACTCTTCCTATGAAGTCAGTAAACGAACTGGTAGCTGGAAAAGGGTGTGTGGCACTCCTGATATCTTTGCAAAAGGACAAAGATCCAAGTCTTTAGAGTCCTAGTGCTTCTTGTTTTGCTATGTGGTTGTGAGACATAGACAATTTTCAGTCACCTGAGACTGCATTTCTTCAGTACTCTGTCTCTTTGGACAATCCTTGGGTACCATTTGTTTGACTTTGTGTCAAACGAGTGGTTGCTCACGGAGGTCCCAAATGAGGCACATTACCTGCATTGTGAAGTAGCGTCAGTTACAGCACTGAGAACCATGTAGTGTGATTTTCTGAGGGTGATTCAGCTCACAGAACCCTCGTTGTTGATGACCTGAATGGCTGGACCAGGCCAAGAGAAACAATACGTAACACCTGGCTGCGGCAGACAGATGGTTATTTCTGAGGGGTGGGACTGGACTGCATGTCTGCCCTGGGAGGTTGCCAACAATGATCCGAGCTGTTTCGTCATGTGGTGGGTGCAGCAATGTGCTGTACCAGTGCATGCTCCCCGACCTGACCTGACCATATCTAGCATGTTTAGTTAATTGAGTTATAATGGGACATGATCCAGCAGCCCTTGTGTTTGAAAGATGAAGATGATTCCTGATCAGAAGACACTATTTCATATGTGTACACCTTTACAATAACACTATATAATGTTAATTTATACTGTTTTTTTTACCATTTAGTTCAAATTGGTGGAGTAACAGAGATGGTCAGAGGATGCACATCCAGCAATGTGTGTACAACATCCCAGTCCTCACAGATACCTGGCATAACTCAAGTAAACTGCTGCGTTGGAAACCTCTGCAACCATGCCAAGTGCATCACCCTGAACATCCTTCTGGCTTTGCTCCCAATTGTTGTACTCAAGTGCATTTTTTAGTGGTCAAAACAGCTTTAGTCATACATGCAAATCTAAGCGAGAAATGATAATCTTTACTGAGTATTTCCTTATGAAATATTTAATCAATTGCAAAATTTCAATAAAGTAAATTTTCAGCATACAGTTTATAATGTTATAAAAGAATACTTTTATACTACTGATTTTTATTAAATTGATTTAATTTTTTTGTTATTGTTAATGTTAAGATTTGGTCTCTGGCTTGTTACTGTAAATTACTATATATATATATATATATATATATATATATATATATATATATTAATTGATTGATTTTTAAATTGAGGATATGCCATTATAATCGCTGACTTGATCTTCAACTTGTCTTAATTTTGAGCACTGAGCATCCGATAGCCACCGTACATCTGTGAATGTAAGACATTTTGAGGAATGTAAAATGGGATATATTAAATATTCCTGTACTCAGCTGGTAGCAGTTCAATCAGTACTGCCAAAGGAGCTATCTCACACTGTTACAGAGGAATACCTTGTCCAAGGATACAAGTGCAAAGATCCAGAACAATTTTAAACATAAGGTGGAAACGATTTAAAACTAGCCAGCCTTGATTGCTTTTTAAGTGGAAAGAACTATCAGATCTCAAAGAAAATTATGGCCAGTTTCAGGTATTACAGCAGTTTGGGTATTTAATGCTGGACACATTACATCAATATGATCAGACAGAGTGAAAAAAAAACAGTAGGTGATCTGAAGTCTTATGTGAATAAGATGCACAAAAAAATGAAGCACTATACAATTAAAGCTGAAATGTGTGATGCAGACTTTGAAGTGCAGTCTGAATTTGGCCATGTTACTGACTAGGAAGAGAATTGAATCATTCTGTCATGAACACTCTAAAAATGAGTCATTCTGAATGCTAGTGTCTTCAACCAAGCAACTTTGGATGGAGCAGACTTCTAATGTAATGTTTAATTCGTGGACAAAGCAACTTGAACCTGCTGTATTCAAGTGTTAATGCCTTTAAATGTAAAACTGCAGTACATATGGGCAGGTTCTCCATCTTAGTACCACCTAAAAGTCAGTTGTTGACAGCAGCAGCTCTTCATGATCCAAACCAGAAGTTCTTGTGCATATGGGGTGCTTGTTATCTGTTTTATTATAATATATATATATATATATATATATATATATATATATATATATATATATATATATATATATATATATATATATACATATATTATTTAATTAATTTAATTATTATTATCTCTTGATCTTCTGTAAAGTTAAAATTTCCCTTTGGGAAAGAATAAAGTATATCTAATCTAATCGAATCTAATGAATTGTTTTTTCATACAATTTTTTATGTATGTATTCTTGTACTCTTCCATGGCATTTTAGATAACCTGAGAAGGATTTATGGGATGTGTATGATTAATAGAGTATAATATGAAGAAACACACACTGAAAGCCTACAAAAAAGCCTATTTTTGCCATTTAGACGCTAGTTATTGGCAGCTTCATTGCTACAACTAGTTGCTAATGGGAGGCACACTTGATATTTCTGATAAGAAAATTCCTGGTTATTCGGAAACATGCTTATCTATACACATGAAAAGATCATGGGCCATTATCTCATGTCCATGTTATCTATCATATGGGCATATTAATATACAGTAATCGGAACTATTCTGTTAACCTTTCTTTCTGAAGAGCAGTAATGTAATATTTCAATCCAAAGCATGTTCAGAACTAGAAGCCCTAAGAAATTGTACTTCATGGTAGGGTTAGTTTCCAGAATGACCAAGCAATTACAAGAGAGAGAGATCTACTTTTAGAATATGCAGATTACAACAACATAAAGGAAAACTGCCCCGAAAGGTTGATAAAACACACAAAAAAGTTAACTGAAAAGGTCAGAGGCCAAGTTACAATGCAAGATTATTCAATGCACATTTCCCAGATAATTGTTCAAATGCATGTTAAACTCTCACTTACACTAGATGTCCCCAAAGTCCAGTGCCTATGTCCTGCTTTGAAGCTTTCAAACTCCAAACTGGTTTAAATCTTGTTAATTAAGGACCAAGTCCTTAAAAAGGCAATAGTACCATGACTACTAGTCCTATTCAACATCTATTCTCGGCAAACTTTGATTGACTGGAAAAAACTAATGCCTTTGGGAAGATGCTGCTCTCACTGCATCTTCCACTTGTCAAGCTCAAGAGTTAAAAAGTGATAAATGTCAGCCAGCAGAGACACAAGAGATGAGTATAGGCTAGAAGGTTAGGTGGCTGATAAAGAGAACTATTGAACTGTCACTCAAAAATATGAAGTTAAGCTACATTGACACCTCAGACTATACTGGAAACATGTCAAAGTGAATTTTCAGAACATATTAGAAAGGAAGGCAATTGCGTAAATAATTTTTCTTTTTTTTCAGAACTTATAAGTGAGAACATAAGAGAATTAGAAACCATTATATCAGGATATACGTACTAATTTAAGTGTGCCCAAGGAGGGAAAATTCAAATCTGCAAGTCTCAAAACAGGTGAATTCTTCCTGTCATGGATTCCAAAAGATGCTGGCAACATTTCTTTGAAATTCTGGACCATGTTGAAATGATTGCATCACACAATTTCTACACACTCATACTGAGAATCTCCCATTCTGCCACATCCAAAAGTGTTCTGTTGGATTTAGATTTTGTGACTGGAAAGGCCACTGAAGAGCACTGAACTCATTGTGAAGTTCATGAAAACAATTTCAGGTGACTTTTGCTTTGTGACATTGTGTAATATCATGCTGTAAGTAACCATTAGAAGATAGGTACATTGAAGCCATGAAGGGATGCACATAGTCAGAAACAAAACTCAAATAGGTGATGATTGATTGGTATTAACAGGCCCAAAGTGTGCCAAGAAAACATTCCCCACACCATTACACCACCAACAAAAGCCTGGATCGTTGACATAAGGTAGACAGGGTGCATGGACTCATGATGTTACTACCACATTCTGAATCTACTATCTCTGTGCCCTCAGCAGATATTGAGTTTCACCACAGCAGACAACATTTTTTCCAGTCTTCTGCTGTCCAGTTTTGGTAAGCCTGTACAGCCTCAGCTTTCAGCTCTTCATTAACAGGAGTGGAACCTGATGTGGTCTTCTGCTCTTGTAACTGGGTCAGTGCATTGCATTCTGAGAAGGTTTTGTGCTCACCACAGTTGTACAAAGTGGTCATCTGAGTTATCACAGCCTTTCTGTCAGCTTGAACCAGTTTGGCCATTCTCCTCTGATCGCTCCCATCAACAAGGCACTCCCTGGATGTTTTATTTTTCCCGCCGTTCTGAGTTAACTCAGAATCGGGAGGAAGAGGACGAGGTGCCTGAGAGGAGTGGTGGTCCAACGGAAGGATTGCTGTCATTATAAAGAGGTACTTTGGGACTGTGTTATACCTGTGGGGTCCATGGGGAAGACGTGCCCCACAGGTGAAGAAAAATATTTATTTGTGTTGATTGTGTTAAGTGCTGTGTTGGGCCTGTGGGACACGGGGAAGCCTAATATAAAAATACACCTGACTCAGATATTCCACAGTTTCTTACTGAATTGCAAGAAACACAATCAATTTTGAATAGCTGACAAAGACACAAAAATACAGTTAAATATTACCAGATGTTAGATAATGGCTTCCTTGACTCAAAAAGAGCTGGCTAATTACATGAGAGTTGAATTAACACTAAAAGTCTACTTTGAAAGCCCTACTTATCTTATTGATTTTTGAAATGGCTTTTCTGTATTCTAAGACTATCCAGCTCTGCTTTTTTTTCCCTCGCTTTGCTGTCCCATTTTAAATAAACTACTGGTTGCCACAAGACTACCATGGGAAAAACAGCTTTTTCAAGATGGCTATGCACTTTACCATACTCTGGTATGCGTAGCAGTCTTAATATACATTTACATATTTTTTTAGCTTTCTTTAATAAAATAGCATGCACTTGTTATGTTTTATTTTTTGGACATCTAGCAATTTGGTATAGGTCGAACGAAACAACCATAACCCCCCACACCCCCACCCCATTTACACTCCTGCTTTACTGAGAGCTGAGGAGACTTCGTGCCTGCAAAGCAGCGGGTCCAGATGGAGTATCGCTCCGACTGCTGAAGGCCTGTGTGCTGGAGCTGGGGAGTCCTCTACAGCGCATCTTCAACCTGAGCCTGGAACAGGGGAGAGTCCCCAGGCTTTGGAAAACATCTTGCATCACCCCAGTCCCAAAGGTATCACGTCCTAGTGAGCTGAATGACTTCCGGCCCTGTCGCTCTGACGTCACATGTGATGAAGACCATGGAATGGCTGCTGCTTCACCACCTGAGGCCACAGGTCCCGCCATGCCCTCGACCTTCTGCAGTTTGCATACCAGGAGAAGGTGGGAGCGGAGAATGCCATCATCTACATGCTACACCAATCCCTCTCCCACTGGGACAGAGGCAGTGGTGCTGTAAGAATTATGCTTCTGGACTTCTCTAGCGCCTTCAACACCATCCAACCTCTGCTCCTTAAGGACAAGCTGACAGAGATGGGAGTAGATTCATACCTGGTGGCATGGATCGTGGACTATCTTACAGACAGACCTCAGTATGTGCGTCTTGGGAACTGCAGGTCCCGACATTGAGGTCAGCAACACAGGAGCGCCACAGGGGACTGTACTTTCTCCGGTCCTGTTCAGCCTATATACATCGGATTACAATACAACTCGGAGTCCTGCCACGTGCAAAAGTTTGCTAACGACACTGCTATCGTGGGCTGCATCAGGAGTGGGGCAGGAGGAGGAGTATAGGAACCTAATCAAGGACTTTGTTAAATGGTGCGACTCAAACCACCTACACCTGAAGACCAGCAAAACCAAGGAGCTGGTGGTGGATTTTAGGAGGACCATGCCCATCCTGGACCCCGTGATCATCAGAGGTGACTGTGTGCAGAGGGTACAGACCAATAAATACCCTGGAGTGCAGCTGGATAATAAATTGGACTGGACTGCCAATACTGATGGTCAATGACCATGATGAAAATTAGATGACCTCATTGGGTGCCCATGTGGACCAGGATGGGAAGAAGCTAACTGCCTCCATTGCCCACCTGAGCATTGCAAACCACTGGTCCAAAAGCAGATGGTAGAAAATTATTTTGTTAATTAAATTGTCAGTCAGTCAGTCATTTTCCAACCCTCTATATCCTAACACAGTGTCACGATGGTCTGCTGGAGCCAATCCCAGCAAGCAAAGGGCACAAGTAGGAACAAACCCCAGGTAGGGCATCAGCCCACCGCAGGGCACACACACACCCACACACCAAGCACACACTAGGGACAATTTAGGATCACCAATGCACCTAACCTGCATGTCTTTGGACTGTGGGGAGAAAACCGGACAAATGATGTCCTATGCTTCACAAAGGAGCAGTGGGCTTAAACAAATACAACAAACAACCCACCATCAATCTTGAAACACTATTTTTCCTCCTCAATATTCATATTCTAACCATATATTAATCTGCTCTTAGTATTTGATCCCAATGTAATGCTGTGCATTTGTTTATGGTATTTGAACTGGGCCATCACTCCAGATTCAGTGATTCACTTTAAACATCTATTCAACATGATTAGAATTTACCTTAAAACTGCTTCTGTTTTGGCTCAGTGAATAAAATCACATAATTATCACTTTAATATTTAATCTTAACATTAAATTCAGACTCACCTCAGGGCAAAGTTAACATTATTGAATACTTCAAAGAATTTAGTTAAGAAAACATTTTTATTTTTGTGGTAGTACCATCCTTATGAAAAGTATGCTTTGATTTCCCAACTGAATCTTTTCACTACAACATTTTCGGGAGCAGGATACCGTTTGACAGGAAACTCTGAAGTTTTGTTGACTGAAATTATAAAGAAAATAGTACCATGCATTCCATGGGATAAAAGGTCATCCTTAAAGTCGAGTCTTTATCTGAGATAACAATCTTTGACTCTTGCAGTGTTTTTTCATAAGTTTTCTTTGTACTTTGGAAACAAATTGTTGGCTCTCCTATTTGATTCACTTCTCTCATTTTTGTTGCTCCATTTTTTGGACTCTTGGCTGCAATCTCTGCCTACCTCCTGACTATCAGTGGTGGACCTACATTTTTGGAACCCTGAAGCTTGAACTGTTATGAAGGTCCCCTTCGTAACCAGCAACAAGGTCAGGGTAACCACTTTTGTTTCCTTCAATGGGGGTTTTCCACATGAGAGCACCACAAGTTAGTTTACAAATTAACTACTACATCTCAGATTTTGATTAAAATTGCTGTACTGAATTTACGCTATATTATTAGCATTATTATTTTTAAAGAACCCATTCTCATACAGTAGACATTCAAGATTTTTAACAATGTGGATTAAAATCACTTCTGGGGACCTTTTGGGATCAGGGGCCCTGAAGCTTAAGCTTCATTAGTTTCCTAGTAGATCCACCTCTGCTGACTATGCCTCTTCTCCTGATTCTTATTATTATTTCATTCTGTATTTTTTATGTTAGCACAGCAGCTTTATACCTTCAACCTGCTGATGTCATACTCTGCACACTTCTGGTTGATCTTGCTCAAAAAATAAATTGACATGGCAGCTACCAACAAAAAGTCCCAATATTGCAACAGCCATTTAAAAAAAAAGAAGGCACACGCTCAACACATGTAAAAACACATGAGAACACAAAATAAAAGTGACCATTATATTCCTGGGACTTAAAAAAGCCTAAAATAATATGTAATTGGAGCCCCACAAAATGTTTAGAAAAATTAAAATCAAGAGTCAGGGCGGCACGATGATGCAGTGGGTAGCGCTGCTGCCTTGCAGTTAGGAGACCTGAGTTCACTTCCCGGGTCCTCCCTACGGAGTTTGCATGTTCTCACCCGTGTCTGCGTGGGTTGCCTCTGGGTGCTCCGGTTTCCTCCACAGTCCAAATCCCTTTCTGGGATTTATTCCCTGCCTTGCGCCCTATGTTGGCTGGGATTGGAGCAGACCCCTGTAACCCTGTAGTTAGGATATAGAGGGTTGGATATTGGATGGATGGAAAATCAAGAGTCAAATTCTGAATCTTGGCAGCAGCTGACTTTGTTATTTTTTAAGTAAGAAACTGGTAAAATAAACATTATTGTCATAGAAGAAAAAACCTTTTCAGTGGTTTTTGCATTTTGGCTTTCACAGTGCTATCCGGTGGTCACAAACACAGCAGACTTGAAGTTCTGAGGGACACAATATCTGATCAGGATTAGTGTAAGGAGACCCACACTTATTAATGATACACCTTTGTTCTTCTCCAAGAAATTTCACAGTATTCTTGCGATTTTCATTTGTACAGCATACTAGATTATTCTCTTTTTCATAATAGGTGTTCTAAAGGACTATTTAGTTACACAGCACACCTGTTTTAATGTTTTCTGACTTCAAAGAGAAAGTTTTTTTTACGTCAGTTGCAAATTTACAGAAGTCAGAGTCATGACTCATTCTATCTGATAACTATTAATTTGCAAAAATTTACGTTAATTGTATCATAGTTTTCAATTTTTAGTTATTGCTCTCCAAAACTGATCCAATAACTTGCCTCAGGCTGCACAAAAAAATATACAAAGTCTGGAACTCAAGTGTAATTTTAAAGATTCCAGGGGCAATCTCACAGAGAACATGTCTGTGTTCTTAACTACTATCAACCATTTACTGTCTTTATTTATTTATAGTGTTTCTGTTACTATATATAATTTTGAGTTTACTAGTTAATAAATTATTAATTACCATAAACCATGTCTGATTTTTGACTCTGCTATCGACATTATTAACGCTGAAAATACATGCTGCAATCCTTTTTCCCATGTGGTCCCACACTGGAAACTCAGCTTCTGAGGCTGCATGGTCTAAATATTCATGACTGGTGAATATTCTTTTTATACTTAGGCTTTGAATTAAATGTAACACATGTTAAGTTAAGCTGCCTAGCCGCTAAGGTTTTATTCTGAAATGTATGCTAAGGAGTAGTGCTGAGCTTCTGAGACTGCATGTGAACACACAAAAAGAAATCTGCTTAGCCCTTGATGTTTCAATATAAAGTATACGCTAATTAAACAGCACTTAACCTGTGAGGTTACATATAAAAGGTAACTATTAGCCATAGCCATATTGCCTTTTAAGGATAAATAACTTAATGGAAACCCAGGCAGACACGGGGAGAACATGCAAACTCCGCGCAGGGAGGACCCGGGAAGCGAATCCGGGTCTCCTAACTGCGAGGGCAGCAGCGCTACCCACTGCGCCACCATGCCACCACTGTCCATTCATCACCTGTTATTTATTTATTTATAGTGTAGTATTGTTTTTTACTTGTCTTGTAAGCTGGCCTGTGTTTTTGTGAATGCTGCACAGTGGTCCTAATGAACATTATTTAATGTCACAGGTGTGCTGCAGTTCTGTGTATAGACTGCAGTGATAATAAATACATTTTACTTGACATACATGAAAATCTAATATAATTAATGAACCGGGGTGGCTTAAAATGTATTCTTACTCTCCATGTTTAAGGAAAACATATTTAAATGTTATTTTATTGTGGAAAATTGTTGCATATACTGATATATAACATTATTGTTGCATCTAGATGATAACATGATTACCACAAGATCAAAATGAACACACACAGCATTCCTGGATTTTAAGTGCACCTGTCAAATTGAAAAAGTAAAATCAACAAAGGCTTGTAAGTGTGCTCCCTCCGCCATTTCGTACTTTTGGCTGCTATAATTTATGTAAATCATCGTTTGCTGCTGTAATTGTGGGTGGAGGGAAACTCTCTCCTATGCTGGTATCAGCAGAAGGACGGGTGGAGGGTGCAGTACTCCGAGGTGAGAGTGAGAGTGGGTTTAGGGTGGTCAAACCTGTTAAAGAAGTTGTTCATCAGGTTTGCTCTCTCCACGTCTCTCTCGATGGTGGCACCCTGCTTCGAGCTGCAGCCAGTGATGATCTTCATCCCATCCCACACTTCCTTCATGCTGTTGTTCTGCAACTTCTACTCTAGCTTTCTCCTCTACTGCTCCTTCGCTGCCCTGAGCTGGACTCGGAGTTCCTTCTGCACGTGCTTGAGCTCATGCTGATCACAGCCTTTAAAAGCCCTTTTCTTCTAGTTCAAAAGGCCCTTGAAGTCACTTGTAATCCATGGCTTGTTGTTAGCATAGCAGCATACTGTTCTTACTGGAACTACAATATCCATACAGAAGTTGATGTAGTCAGTAGTGCAGTCAACAATCTCCTCAATGTTCTCACTATGTGACCCCTGCAGGATATCCCAGTCCGTAGTTCCAAAGCAGTCTCTCAGAGCCTGCTCTGCCTCAGGGGACCACTTCCTGAATGAGTGTTTGGTTGTAGATAGCTCCCTCACTCTTGGTTTGTAGTGAGGCTGAAGCAGAACCAGGTTATGATCTGCTTTCCAAAGCGCAGGCAGCGGGGTGATGCTGTATGCGTCTTTAATGTTTGCATACAGTAGGTCAATAGTCATATTTCCCTGGGTGTTACAATCCACATACTGGGAGAAGGCAGGTAACGTTTTGTCCAGCGTCACATGGTTAAAATCTCCAGCAACAAGGGGGCTCCGCCCCCTGCTCGCTTCGCTCGCCTACCCCCCGGCGTTTTGAACCCGTGCCCGCTGGGCAGCCACGTGTGAGGATGACGCACGTTTAATACGGAGCGTTCGCCCGTGTCACTCTGGGGCCCCCCACTGTTAATACGGAGCTCCGTCCGTACTATTATGCGGTGCATTGTGGACTACTGCGGACCCCGTAGTGTTTCCCCTTTCAGTTTGTATCTCGGTCAGTCGAGCTTTTGTTTTTGAAGCTTTTGAATTCCGGTCTTCATTATCTGTAACCTACTGTCCATGTGTTTGGCCCCCTCGTTTAACCTGTTTATGACGTTTTACTTTGCTTTCTACTCTGTCTTTCATTTCTGATCTCGCTTTATTCTGCTTTTGTTTCAATGACACCTGGTCCGTGGTGATTTATTTTCCCTTTTTCGAGTAATAATTTTCATTTGTGTGCGATGCTGTGATGTTTATCGTACTGTTAATAATGCATCACTGTAATGTGATTCACCTATGCTGTATAGTTTGGATGTGTGAGGATGACGTATGTTTAATACGGAGCGTTCGCCCGTGTCACTCTGGGTCTCCCCACTGTTACTACGAAGCTCTTTCCGAACTATTATGCGGTGCATTGTGGAGCACTGCGGACTCTGTAGTGTTTCCCGTTTCACTTCGTATCTCATTTAGTCGAGCTCTTTCTTTTGGAGCAGTGCCTGCCTGGTCTGCGGCATTTCAGACGCACGTTGTAGGCGCCTGCGTTCATTAATTATATCCAGGCAGGGCGCGTGTTTGTATCTCGGTCACTCGAGCTGTGTCGTGTTGAATCCGTGCCTGCTTTGCCTACGCAGTTTGAGACGCGCGTTGTAGGCGTCCACGTTCATTAGATCTATCCACGCGGGCTCAGTGTCAAAGCTGTGTTAGTTGTTGAGCTGTTTGGTTTTGGAGCCGAGACAGTTCTGCTTCCGCGGTTTCAGACGCGTGTCCGTACCATCTCGGGATTGATGTATGAACCTTTGTGGACTCCGTAGTGTGTCCCGTTTCACTCTGGGGCGGGGCGTTGACTCCTCTTGTTTTACTATGTCTCCTCCTGCGCCTTCACCACGCATTAGTGCCACTCACAATATGGCGGCGACGCCTGCGCCTTCCGTATTATGTCGGTTTTTACCATGCTGTGTAGGCGCCTTTGCCTTTTGTACTTTACCGCGCCTTCCGACGCACGATGTAGGCACCTGCACCTTCCGGGTCCGTCTCCGCTGTGTGGTGTGGACGTTTAACTGTCGTTGTTTCTGCCTTTATATTCTGTATCTCGGTGTGCATGTGTTTCATGCTTAGGTTTTTTTGAAGCTGTTGCATTCCAGTTTTCATCATCTGTAACCATGTGTTCATCCCCGTTCTTTAATCCCTTTATAAAGTTTTAACTTTGTTTCCTACTCTGTGTTTTATTTCTGACCTCGCTTTATCCTGCTTGCGGCATGTCAGGGCGTTCGTAGTCTCTCTCGTTTTACTCTGGGGAGGGGAGGGGCTTTGTTCTGTAACCTGCTCTCCATGTGTTTGTCCCTGTTCTTTAACCTCTTTATGACGTTTTAGTTTGTTCCTACTCTGACGGTTCGTAGTCTCTCCCTTTTTGCTCTGGTGCGCATGGTGGGGCTTTGTGTGGCGCCTGCGCACGTGCGTAGTCTCTCCCGTTTCACTCTGGGGGGAGGGGGGTCTTTGTGTGGCACTTGCGCACTATGTCTTTTGCGTCCACGGGGCAGGTCCCTGCATCCATATCCGGTTTACCATTCTCGTTTAGTAATATGGATTAGCACAAGCGCCTCAGGGTACTGTGTTTGTAATTTAGCAACAGTGAATGAATGATGTCACCCGCTATCCTCCACGTCCGCCTGAGGAGGGATGTAAACAATAACAACAATGACGTGTCCAAACTCTCTAGGCAAGTAATAGGGACGCAGACTTACGGCCAACAGTTCGATGTCCCTGCAGCAACTGGAGATTTTGACATTTATATGTCCAGAGTTGCACCACCTTGTATTCACATCGAGAGCGAGTCCTCCTCCCTTCCGCTTCCCGCAGGTATTCGCGTCTCTGTCGGCTCTAACTGTGCTAAACCCAGGTAGTTCCACGTTAGTATTTGGGATGCTAGTTGTTAGCCATGTTTCACAAAAACACAACAAAATGCATTCTCTGTAGGTTCAGTTCATTGATCTTATTTGGTAGTGAGTTCACATTTCCCAGGATCACAGAAGGCACAGAAGGCATGTACGCCACTTTCTCGCAAGCCGCTTCGTCTTTAGCTTAGCTCCAGCTCTGCTGCCATGATACCGCCTTCTTACCTCATCAGGTAAATAGGGAACTATATTCTGCTATAATGTGGAGAGTTACAATATGGTTGTTGGAGGAGTGGACATACCTAAAGCCTATTGGCTGGTTTCAGAGGTTCTGGATAATGGTGAGTTAGCAGGCAGAAGAAATAGGCACACAAGAGCAAAATGGTTTGTTGGCCTTAATATTTAAAGAAGGCCATGAAAGTAAATAATTATGTGGAGTAAAAGGGTGTCATTCCATAGTAAAGATAGAAGAGGAGATGGGTGTTGAGGGAGCCTCAGGATTTTGAAAAATTGTAGCCTACTCATCTTTACTACTCTTATGAATTTGGGTAGCCCATTAATACCCTTGCTTAATGGAGTATTTGTTTGTTTTTAGTGACCAGTCCTGAAGTAATCCATAGAGGCTGCGCTACCCCAACATCACTAGTAGATGGCTTTAACCTGGGGAATGTCACCTGCTGTGACATTAGATTATGCAATGACGCAAGCAGTGTCTTCCTGAACATCATCATTTTCTTGTTGCCATTGCTTGATTTGAAAACCTTTGCCTAATATATCTGTAAATTTCACACAATTATATTAATTTGCTGCTGCAAGTGTTTTTCACTTTTTAATAGAAGTTTTTTTACATAGAATTTAGAATCTATTAATGTAGATACTATTTATTTCTGTACTGGAAGAAATAGAGACCTGAATTCACACAAGCCATCATGATAGTACATATGCAATAGGAAAAGAGAATTTAACAGGATACTAATAGCATACTTACGAACTAGAGTGTGTGGAGCTCAGCCCGGACACAGACAGGTGGACACGTTTACATCACCCAACACACGTTTATTTTCCTTCTCCATATTTACATAAGTGCACACACAACCCCCAAAGTCCCCAAAAGTCCAGGCCAACAACCAAATGCCTCACTTTCTTCAGGCCGCCTTCTTGCCTCTCCACCAAGACCTTGTCTTTCTCCTCACCTGACTCCAGCCAACGAACGGAGGGAGGTGCTCCAGGTGCCTCCCGACAATCTTCCACTGGCACTCCCCAGTGTGGCGGAAGTGCTGGGTGTCCCTGATCCCTCTTCCCCGCAGCGCTTCCGGTGTGGTGGAAGAGCTGAGGTCCAGGGCTCCATAGGTATTGGGACACCCTTTGGCGGTGACAACGGGCTCCTACAGGGTTGAGCTTCAAAGCTCTGAACCCGTGGTCCCCATAGCCACCAGGGCAGTTGCCCCCCACGTGAGTCTGGGGAGGTGTAAAGCCCTCCACCAGTCCTCCGGGGCATCCCGGCCTGGTCGCCCCCCCCAGCCACCTGTGACACTGCCCCTCCGCCAGCAAAGACCCATCGGGAGGAGCGGCTCATCCCGCGAGGGCAGCTTACCCCCAAAGTGGGTCCTACTCCTGCAGCTCCAGCGCTTGGTCCTGCAAAGCAAGAAGCAGAACCCCCCCCCCCCCCCCCAGCCACCTGTGACCTGACCCTATAGATCCTGTGAAGAATTTCTGGGGTTCTTAGAGACTGTGTTCAGCATTTTGCATTCTGCTCTTGGAGTGATCTTCCTGGGACCCTGGACAAGTTGGCAGTATGAAATCTTCTACACTTGTAAATCATCTTCTAGTTAGTGGAATTTTTAATGTTCAATTGCTTGGAGATCTTCTTAAATCTATTTCCAGTCTCACGGGCATCTAGAGCCTTCTTTCTGAACACCTCGGACAGCTCTTTCATTCTATGAATTAATCTATGAAAACACACCCACACACCACGCACACGCACGCACACACACACCACACACACACACACACACACACACAACCACACACACACACACACTCAACAAAAAAGAGAAAACCAACCAAAATTAACAAGGTTTAAATACAAGGACAGGTGCTGACAAGAATGTTTCTAATGATGTTGTAAGCATTTGGTGATCTGATGCACCTGATTCTAATTTTAGGTATTTTATGTTATCAAAACATCCCTGGGCGGCATGGTGGCACAGTGGTAGAGCTGCTGCCTAGCAGTTTGGATGACCCGGGTCTGCGTGGGTTTCCTCTGGGGTGCTCCGGTTTCCTCCCACAGTCCAAAGACATGCAGGTTAGGTGCATTGGCAATTCTAAATTGTCCCTAGTGTTGTGCTTGGTGTGTGGGTGGTGTGTGTGTGCCCTGAGGTGAGCTGGCGACATGTCCAGGGTTTGTTTTCTGCCTTGTGCCCTGTGTTGGCTGGGATTGGCTACAGCAGACCCCTGTGACCCTGTAGATAGGAATATGATGGGTTGGATAATGTATGGATGGAAAACATCCCTTACTTTCAACCTATGTAATTTGTTTATATGATTCTTCAACATATCAAAAAGTAATAAAGGAGGCATGTTGTGTGTGTGTGCATGTGTGCTGTGAGCGTGTGTGTCTACATGCTGCAAAGCACTTTGCACCCTGTCTAGGGTTTGTTCCTGTCTTGTACCTGATGCTTGCTGGGATAGACTCCAGCTTCCATGAGATCTGCTCAGGATAAAGCAGGCTTGGAAAATGGATGTATGAATTATTTAAGCAAAAGAATGTAGCTTGGCCAATTTTTTTACACTTTTAAACGATGTGAAAGACCTGAATTAGGTTAGCACGCAGCCGTCTCTACTCAGATTAAATTAGGACATGTGATTTAATAGGAAGGTGCACTTGGTTGCTTATTTCTGCACATTTCCTATTGCTGTGATCACAGCTGCACACAGAACTCCAGATGCATTCTCCCTTAAAAATCATACAGTCTGAGTAAAATGTACCTTTTACAACATGACCAATTTATAGTCAACAAATGTTTACAATATAACTGCTCTGTCTCAGCAGGTGACAGTGAAAAAAATGTAAATTAATGGATCAAGTGTTTAGGGTCATTCAACATCATACACTCTCCTCCAGATGACTTCACCAAGGTTGATCAGAGTCCAGTGTGTGTCTACACAGGTTGGTACACTGCTCATAAATCATTTGTCCGTTGTCTGAGTTTACTGTTCTTGTATCAGTCCAACTGGGTGTGCTCAACCTCCTTGCCTCTTGGGCACCCCGGGGTGTCTTTTCATATAGGATCATCATAACTTTGTTGTGAGTCCTCTGCACGAAGGACACAGATTGGGTTGCTAGCCTGTTATGATTCCAGTTGACGTCAACCAAGGATGCATAAAACTGTGTGTATGCCAAGTTCCACGCACTTCCCATTTATAAATCCCAACGAATGTGAAATGTGAATGCACATGCACGCACCTACAGCCTCACCCCGACTCCTCCCAGACATTTGCATATTGTAATATGGAAATCAATATAAATAATCCCTTTCCTTCATGTTCTGTTAAAAGACAATGGCAAAAGCATGTGGAAAAAAGATTTCAGCGAATGCCAAGTGGAGACAAAGAAAAACATATTATTTGTTGGCTTAAGCAGTGGTATAAACAACAAAAGAAAATTGATGGAGTGATACAGCATGGTGGAGACACTTGAAAGTTCAAGTTCAGACAGTGTCCGATATCAAAAAGAAAAGGTCAGATTTCAAAGTTGACGTGAAAAGTTTTTTTCTGTTTCAGGACATTATTATAAAAGCTGACCCCCGTGAAGAGGATGCAGATCCGTGAAGTGAGGGTGCTGCTGTGCAAACCTCTAGGCAACCATCTGGCTATATGCTGATGGACACTGTTCTGGAGTCACAAAATGCAATAGTGGATGCTGTAAGAGCCTTGGGCAGGGGTCCTCAATCACAGTCCTGGAGGGCCGCAGTGGCTGCAGGTTTTTGTTCTAACCCGGTTGCTTAATTAGAAAGCAATTCTTGCCAATAATTTAATTTCATGGCTTGTCAGTGGTTTAACTCTGATATTTCAGGTAATTCTCATATCCTGGATTTTCTTCCGCTTTCTAAGGATATCATCCAAATGATTTGAAGGCTAAAATGGAAGAGTAATTCTCAGTCCTTCACTTTTTTTTCTCTTCATTTTCCTTCCAAGTATTTAATTTAACCCAATAGTGCATGATAAATACACACAAGGTGTAAATGGTAACAAGCTAAATGGAGAAATGCTGGTCTCTTTTGTCATTTGCATGTTATTGCTAATTAGGAGCAATTAAAAACTAAGAATACAGCTGTTTAAGACTAAAATAAGTAATAAGGGTTCAAAATCTTAATGAGACAACTAAAGTGAAGCTGAAGTGTTACTTGAACAATAAGGGTTTCTTATTAAGCAACTGGGTTGGAGCAAAAACCTGCAGCCACTGCGGCCCTCCAGGGCTGTACTATGTGCTAATGACAAAAAAAATTAAATGAAATGGTTAAAAACAAATGCTGAATCTGATGACCTGTTTTACACTTGCATTTCAAACAAAGTTGTAATGATGTCCGATTTGGTTGATCATGAGGTGGGTCAGGTTCTTCATAGTGCATGACTTCAGGTATGAGCAAGCCACGATTGTGTGCAGCATTATGGAGCAGCACATTAATAGAGTAGAAATGCTTTCTAGTTGCAAAAGCAAATTCATTTTCAGAAGGTGCCTTTATAGTGTAGTGTTGTCACTGAGGGCCACAAAGGATTGATTCTCTGCTCTTTACATGGCTTTTTGATGTGAGTTGCTATTCTTAAAATGACTACTTGCCTTTATACCACACTAGTTGGAAAAAACACCTGCAACTGTGCGGAGTTACCATCTTTACAGAGGTCTTCTACAACAGATAATGTAATGCCAGGTCATTCTTTTGGTGATTCATCCCTGGCTGATGTAAAGTGTCCAGTGCTGTTGCAATTGCAATGTGTGTGCACTTGACCACTCCAATTACATTTTTGGAAAAATGGACATTGCTGTGAATTGTGCTTTGGTGTTTCCCAGTTCAACCACAGTGTAAGGAAATCTTATATGTCTGGATGACAAGCAGATAATACCAACCTATACAACTGGCATGGCTCGACTCAGTGATGTTTGTGAAATACTCGATCAACCAGCCAATTCACGTTGAAAAGCTCCTGTAGCTAAAAACTCAAGAGTAGACAGAACTTGCAAAGTCTGCCTTTGTAAGGATGGCACCAGTTTAACACACAGCTCCAAGAGGATAGCTCCTGGAAATCGAAATCGAATTAGAGGCCAGTTATCATTATATTGTTATAGAATGATTACAATCAAGTGAGTTAACTTTGTAAACAATATGCAATTCATTTTGGTGTATTTGATTAAACCCTGCATTATTGATGCCAATGTAAAAAAGAAGAAAGGGACTCCACACAGAAATAGTAGCACTGCTCAGATTGCTGTGTGATGCCAGTTTGCAAAACCGAGCAGAAAAGTGCACACGCAAGGTGTGAGGCTGATGTGAAAATGTGCGTAGCTTTATGCAAAGTTTAGTTTTTATACGTCTCGAAGTGAGTGTGGAAATGGGCTACACAACATTATTATGCGTACGCACCCGTTTATATATGAGGGCCCTAGAGATCGAAGTCAGACTCATATGGAATATGAGGACAAGTGCAGCTCCAGTAGTCGTAGGTGCACTGGGAACCGTCAAGACCAGAATCCAAGAGCAACTGGAAAAACTCCCATGTAGAGACAGCGTGAAAGAGATCCAGAAGATTGCACTCCTTTGATGAGTCCTCAGATGAGCAACAAGCTGAATTCAAAGCCTGAGAGGTCTGGTTGACCTCTGGCAAATGTACCAGCATACTGTAGAGCACTGAGAGGAAGGAATAATAAATAATAATAATGATTAATAATAATAATAATATCACCATCAGTGTAAAATATCTTGATAGTTAGTGGTTCAGCTGCAGGTGTACACCATAAAGGTTCATTATTATTCAAAAGTAATCTTATTATTTTACTGCTGTTCTTTAACCTGACTGTTCCTTAAAAAAACTGTTTTAGCTGTATGGGGTGTTGGAATTGTTGTAGATTGTATTTTTTTAATGTGTAAATAAAAGTTATTTTTACAAAAAAAAATGAATTTGGTTTATTTTACAGAAATGTGAAATGAAAAAAAAATTGAAGAAAGCCTGCCATTATAGTCCAGTTGCTATACGTTTACAGTAGTGTCTTTCGACAAAAAGAGATTGTTTTTCTTAAGAGGGTCTTGCAGGCAGAATCGGCTGTGATAATTTCACCTCAAAGTGTCTTTGAACACGGGCCATCCTGAGCTGATTCTTCACAGATTTCCTGCACTGAAAACAATCTGATGCCAGCATGAACACTTTAAACAAATAAAAGGTGCCAGGGTGTTTCTTCAGACTGATGCCAAAGGGCAGGGTGATTCAATTACAAATCCAGTTGGACAGATTTTCAAATCAAGAAATTTAGGGTGGGCCACACATTTTCAGCAGCAGGTAATAACAAATTTAAACCAACACAGGTACATCAAAAAGTGCATAAAAAAACAATAAAAAGCTATAATTGAACAGAATGTGAGGGTAGTAGCAATATTTTTTGTCCATGTTTGAAATAAAAATATAAACATTTTGGTCAGGTGACCCATTAAACAGAATAAATAAAGAACTATCAATGAATGATATCAAAGCTATCATTGCACAAACCCATAGCAAATGATAACAGTAACTAACATAAATGAATACAACGTCTACTGCACACTGAAGGAACACAAGGTTCATTTTAAATCACCACATGTGTGATTAGCAGTATCATTTTTGTAAATAAAAAGGTAGTGGTACGCATGCCTTGTGTTTGGATCAAGTTTGAGGTACTGTAAAGGTATATAGAGGCCGAGAGTCTTAGTGCTACATGCTTTGCTTATCTGGGGAAAAAACATAACCTCAATCTGAATTTGTCAATCTGAAATTGACAAGTTGTCAAATATAATAATAATTCCTCACCTTTCTTTTTCACTTTAATTACTACTCAAAGCGCTTTGAGTAGTGAGCAGGACATAAACCCATGATTACCTTATTGTGAGGCAGCAGCACTTCCAACTGCACCACCCATGCAAGTGTACTGTGCTAAATGATATTGTGCTTAATAGTTTAAAATTACAAACACAGAATTTCCAAAACTGAAGAATATTATATTACAAGCTCTGCATTCTACAAAAAAAAGTTATGTAGTCCCGCAAAACAATTAGTGCTTAATTTGATTGAGTTTTATAGAAAAGTTCAAACTTTTTGCATGTTTGCATCAAATGCAGTCTTTCTGATTCGTCCTTTTTCCTTGAGTGTCAATGGCTGATCATCACAGCTATGATTCCATAGGATGGAAATGTGTGAATGGAGGGCCAACCAATTGTATGAAGAGAATTGCGGAGGCAGTGCTTGTCAGTAAAGATGCTCTCATTGGAGTAACAATAAGATTAATTCTGTGAAAACCCACTCGTTCGCAGTCACTTGATGAAACTGGAATACAATTAAGACTCAGCACACAATTGATTATAGAATCATTTAATATGTAGTCGATGCCACAACCAGCTGTCACAGCTGAGGTGCCTTTAAAAAAAAAAAAATGACTATTTCATATAGACTACCACCACCACTTCTAGACATACAGAGAGAGCATTGAATTATGGATTGGATCGTTGCTAGGATACGGGAAGTTTTGCATTCATAGTCTGTACTACTGTTTGAATTTATGTAGGAATTTATGAAGACTTGCAAATGTGTTTTTCGTTGTTCTTCTCTGCATTTCTGGTGGGACCACGGGGTGTTGCTTCGGAGGTTGCTGTCTGGGCTGCAAGTGGCCTGCAGGCTGCCATTTGAATAGCCAGTCATAGGGGAACTATTTTTGGTTCCCATAAGAACCCATCTAAATGAAGGTTCCAGAAAGCAACACGATCTGAAACATGCACCATACAGTAAATAAAAATTAATAGATGCCAACAAAATTTGTGAAATATAAATCAATCATGATTTTAAAAGGACTCTTGTTGCATACAATAGCGCATCTGTTAGTGTTCTGCAAGGTAGTCCTATCCATACATTAAAGATTTACTTTTTTCCACATATTAGAAAAATTTTTGAAACATAAAGAATCAAACTTCATATACAAAGAACTCTCCCCAGAATGAAATGGTGCTTTGTCAAGCAATACAGTAGTTCAATGAGAAACCATAAAACCCAGAAAAGAACCATGAAATTCCAATAAAGAAACAGTATTTTTAAGAGAGAATACCTTGAGCAACATATTGGAAATCTATAATAAAATTAAAAAAAATATATATTTCAACCAATCTGCAATTCTATCCCATCACATGATGTTACATCTTACTCTCCATTTGCTTAAACAGAAAAGGTTCAGCTCTTCTCTATTTCTCCTTATACCTTTTATTCCTGCAATCATCCAAGTTGCTCTTTCCTGGTCTTTTTCTAGTACTGCTATGTCTTTTTTTGTAATATGGAGTCCAAACTCAAACAAAGCCCAGGTGAGACCTCATTAGTGTGATATAAAGATTAAGCATACAGTACCTTCTCTAGACCTGCACTCCACATATCACAATATACTGTATTAACACCTAACAATTAACCTATTAGCCTTCTTGATCACTTCTGTCCGCTGTCTGGATATAGATAGTGATGAGTCCACTATCACTAAGGGATATTCAAGTTTCAGATCTCCCTTTGGGTACTCAACTTATATATTTTTTATGTCCTACATGTAATATTTTACATTTTCTTACATTAAGTTTTATTGGCCTAAGTCTGTAAGTCCCTCTTTAACAATTTAAACAATTCTGCATTATCTGCACTTCCACCTAATGTGGAGTCATCTGCAAACTCTACCAGCTTAAAGGTTATACTCTTGTCGAAATAATTTATGTATATTGTGCTATATATATATATATATATATATATATATATATATATATATATATATATGAACTGTATATTGCTAAAGTTTTTGAAAGGTGATTTAAGTTTTTTCATGAAAAAGCTATGCAGTTTGTGATGTGATGTGTCCCTGTTGTGATTTCATTTATTTCTAATTGTTTGTTAAAATATACATTATAATACAAACATTTCGGGAAGCTGGTAGACACCAAATAATTGTCATGTAATTATTCACATTTGCTGAAAATTATTTATATTTGTTTTAATAATTATTCTAAAAAAAATCATTCATTTTCAAAGTACACAGAACCAATTTCCATGTTCACAGTTCCTAGAAGGAAATGGTTCTTGGTTAAGCGATGGGTCTATGAGGAACCATGCAACCCAGTAAAGTGCTCTAAAAGAGCCGGGTTCTGCCTCTTATTTACAGGGTTCTGCATCTACAAATATTTGTAGAAAATAAAAACAGGTGTTATAATTGTTATAAGGTAAGGCAGCCATACTAACTAACCATGATGTGACAGTGGTCACGTGTTGCACGTTAATTAGCACATGCTAGGAAGAAATTCAGGATATAATAATACAATAATGACCTTAAAACTAAACACATTTGATTAACTTTAACAAAGGTATAGGTGAATGCCTACTGCCTTTTAATGTGAGCTTTAAAATAAGCTTTTTCGTGTGAGTCTGCGTGTGTGTGTTTCTAGCTATGTTTGCAAATCTGTACAGATTTCTATATCCGTGACATATTAGCAATTGCCGAAGGACTTTATTTTCGTAAACTATTCATTGTCCAGAATACATTATTATGTATCAGTACTGATTTCCATTGTTAATACTGTATTTTCTTTTCAATAAGCGTTGACCCTTAAACAAAAACTTTACATTTGTACTCCGTTAATGCACTTAATGGTGTGCCTTCTTCATCTCACATGACAGCAGTCTACCTTGCTGTTTCCCACAACCGCCTTTCAGTTTATTCTTTATTCACAAAAATTATCAGAAGAAAGTAAACCTTAGGGACGCTTGCCATCTTGCAAGAGCACCGGTTACACGATGATATATT